>NC_057735.1:42999533-43009295 GCF_004010195.1 Chiloscyllium plagiosum | reverse complement strand
TCTCCCCACCCCCACCCTCCTCTATGCTTCAGGCTCTCTGCCTTTATTCCTGATGAAGGGCTTTTGCCCGAAATGTCGATTTTACTGCTCCTCGGATGCTGCCTGAACTGCTGTGCTCTTCCAGCACCACTAATCCAGAATCTGGTTTCCAGCATCTGCAGTCATTGTTTTTACCCTGCAATTAACTTCAGGCCTAGCCTTCCTTTTAATACAAGCTGCTACCCACAGGCCAAAATTCATTTTTAGCTCACAGTTGCCAGTTTGCAGGTCCAAATCAAAATTGATGAAAGAATGAAATTAAAAAAATGAAAAGTCAGTGAGTGTTCTAACATGAGTTAAAGACATGTTATTTGTGGCTCAGTTGCTGGCACACTTGCCTCGGAATCAGAACATTCTGGGTTCAAGTTCCGGGACTTGAGTAAATAATCAATGCTGACCCTTCAATGCAACACCAAGGGAGCGGTATATTGTCAGAGGACATCAAACTCAGGACTCCAATATCTGCCCTTTTGGGTGGATATGAAAGATCCGAGGGCACTATTTCAAAGCATAACAAGAGAATTATCCTTGATGTCCTGGTAATATTCATCCCTTAATCAAAATCACAAAGAAACAGATTATCTGATCATTATTATATTGCCACTTAGAAGGAATTAGTGAGTTTTGAGTAGATTTGTAGCTCAGGTTGAGGTTCTGGATGTAGGTTTGCTCACTGAGCTGGAAGGTTCATTTCCAGATGTTTCATCACCCTACTAGGTAACAGTTTCAGTGGGCCTCTGGGTCACTGTTGATAATTCCTGCTTTCTATTTATATGTTTGAGTTTCTTTGGATTGGTGATGTCATTTCATGTGGTGATGCCATTTCCTGTGGTGATGCCATTTCCTGTTCTTTTTCTCAGGGGGTGGTGGATGGGGTCTAACTCGATGTGTTTGTTAATAGAGTTCCGGTTGGAATGCCATGCTTCTAGGAATTATCGTGCATGTCTCTGTTTGGCTTGTCCTAGGATGGATGTGTTGTTCCAGCCAAAGTGGTATCCTTCCTTATCTGTATGTAAGCATGCTAGTGAGAGAGGGTCATCTCGTTTTGTGGCTAGTTGATGTTCATGTATCCTGCTACTCTTCTGCCTGTTTGTCCAATGTAGTGTTTGTTACAGTCCTTGCATGGTATTTTGTAAATAACATTAATTTTGCTTGTTGTCTGTATAGGGTCTTTCAAGTTCATTAGCTATTGTTCGTGGATTTGTGGGCTACCATGATGCCAAGGGGTCAGAGTAGTCTGGCAGTCATTTCCGAGATGTCGTTGATGTAGGGGAGAGTGGCTAAGGTTTCTGTATGCATTTTGTCTGCTTGTTTGGGCTTGTTGCTGAGAAATCTGCAGACTGTGTTCATTGGGTACCCGTTCTTTTTGAATTCACTGTATAGGTAATTTTCCTCTGCTCTGCGTAGTTCCTCTGTGCTGCAGTGTGTGGTGGCTCATTAGGAGGAATCTGTTGAGTGAAAACTAGCTGCTGTGTTTCCTTAATTACAACAGTAACTACACTTCAAAAGTACTTAATTAGTTAGAATCATTAAATCACACAGCAAGGAAACAAACTCTTCAGTCCAACTCATCCTTGCTGACCAGGTTTCCCAATTAAATTTGTCCTATTTGCTTACTTTAGTCCCATATCCCTCTAAATCTTTCCTATTCATGTACCTGTCCAACCCTCTTTTAAATGTTGTAATTGTATCTGCCTCTACCACTTCCTCTGGCAATTCAATCCATATATGCACCACCCTCTGTGTGAAAAAGCCCCTCAGGGCCCTTTTAAATCTTTTCCCTCTCACCATAAACCTATGCCTTCTAGTTTTGGAGTCCCCTACCCTAGGCAAGAAGCCTTGGCTATTCAGCTTATTGTAAGGTGCATTGAGATACCAGAATGGTTGTGCAAAGTGCTACATAAATACAATGAAAAGTTATTAACCTTAGAATTTCTTTTATTTTTCTTTGATTCTGCAGTAGACCAGAATGGAGAGGGTAAGCTCATTTGGGACTGGTAGTAAGGTTGGAACTTTTAGTGGGTGCTCTCCAGAATATGAAGAGTGTATGGAGAAGTGGTTAGTATCTAACTAGTAGAGACTGTGTTAAGGTGCACAAGTGCACAGTTTGTCTGTGGTTGAACACCCAATTTTTACTGAAGTGGTTAGCAGTCAGTTGAAGTTCTGTCATTGTATTTAAAATAAATTAATATGGGGTATAGTTTTTAAAAAACTTAACAATGTTTATCCACATGTTGGTTCTCTCTCCCTCAAGTGGAAAAATACATGAAAATGGACCTGGTGTGAAAAAAATAGCCTGATTGGTTGATGGAACCATTCTGTTATGTAGTTAGTAAGGAGCCACCTGGAGATGCTTAGCAACTTGTTTTCTGCACAATGGCATGTCTGGAAAAGTGCTGAAAGTATGACAACAATTGTGATACTGCACATAACCAGAATAATATAGATTATATATAATATACAATATAGGAACATCCCCCCACTTATTGCACTTTGTTTCAATTTTTAGATTTCCCCACCTGAACAGGTTCGAGAGATTAGGAACACGGACTTTCACCATCAGACTGAGATTGGTGAGACCAGTGCAAAGGAACGTGGGATAGAGCACCAAGGGCCAACTGTCCAAAGTTCTTGGTGTGAAGACAAGGCAGTGCAATTCATTTGTTTGCATATATATATAAGAGCAGTGTAAGCTAACAGATTCACTCATTATTTTCTATATAAAGTTGTTGAAGCTAATAGATTTGTTTATTAGTTTGAATATATTTTTAATAGATTAAGCTAATCGATTCACTATGTTTGAAGTACATATCTCCTTGTAATCATTTTGATCAGACCTTAGCGAACCCATTAGGTACTTTCTGACAAACAATATAAGACCCTTACATGATCTTAGGTCATGTAAAGCTTTTTACAGTCAATGAAATACATTGGTGCAATCACTCTTATGAAACAGATGCAGTTGCTGCTCCTTGTACTGTATGAATAACATTGATTGGTCAAAACCGTCCCAGAATGGTCTCCATTTTTCCACAATAAACTATCAGTCCATTGAGTGCTATGGCAGAGTTTTAGAATCAAATGAGACTTAACAAGCTTTTTCTTTAACTACATTCTTTGAGGCTGATGAGGTAAAGAGAACACTTCAACTTCTAAGCCATTTTCAAACCCTGCATCAGACTATAATTTTTCTTACAATTATTGCTGATTCACTCTGTAATTTTCACTCATTTTTGCAGATGGGAAAGGCGGCTTAATAAAATACATCGCTAGCACAATGTGTGGCTTTAGCCAGCATCTGTCAGCTGTAAATATGTATGACCTTTTAGCCGTACACTGAGAGCATGACTTGATGATAAAAGGTGGGGGCACAAGGCAGGTCATGTTGCATGAGAGTCTTTTGACAATTAAATAAATTGTCAACTGATAATTTTTTTTCTTGCTGAAATTCAAAAAAGAAAGTAAATAACAATAAGGATGAGAAAATAAATAATAAGTAAGGTAGGCCAGAATGGGGTGGAGACGGAGAGCGAAACCAACATATGGGTAACAATTGTTAAGCTTTTTTTAAATAACTGTCCCCCAAATGAATTTATTTTAAATACAATGACAGAATTTCAATTGACTGCTAACTACTTCAGTAAAAATACCATACAGAGGAGTGTCTTGCACTCCAAATTACTGGGAGAGTTTTATATCTTTTGTAATCAATCTGTTCAGAAATATAATTACACACCTGGCAGCAGGTAAGACCTGAAACCAGGCCTCCTGATGCAAAGATAGGGGCACTGCCATTAGGTAATTTTAGTCAACCTGTGCAGGGATGTTGTGACACACATCTGGAGCAGGTAAGATTGGAACATGGGCTTCCTAACTCAGAGATAGAGACATTACCACTGTGCCATTGGAATCCTACATCTATTTGTTTAGAGATGTTACTACACCCCTCTGGATCAGGTGGGATTTGAACCCACACCTCTGGCTCCATAATTTAATGCTCATTGAGTAAACCTGCTGCAATGTTTGGCCAGATTAGCTCCCTTAATTCATATCTATTTTATAGGATTAACAATAATTTACAAACATCTAATGTCTTGACCACATTACTGCTGTAAACATGTGCCAGGAAAAACAGACAATATGATTTCTGGTTTGTGAGTCCTTTTGATGGCATCATAAGATGATGAGTGGAGAAATGAAGTGTCTCCTTTCAACAGGTCTTATAAGAGCAGGTTATTGGGATGTGATCCACAGCTTGGAAATTATTGAAACATTTGAACTTCAAGTCATCTCTCATCTTGTGAAGGTGGTAGTTGCAGTAAGCTTGAGAATGTCAGGCAAGTACTGCCATGGAAGAATTTGAAACAAGGGATGAGAATTAATAAAAAGAAAATTGTGAGGCTATAGTTACTCTCTCTGTTCCAATGATCAATCTGCTCTTCTATTGAGGAAAACTCCTATATTGAAGCAATAACCAGAAATTTATTAGCAGCACCATTAAGATCCCTTCAAATTGGAAGAGAGAGAGAGAGAGAGATAGACAGAGGCCAGAAAAGTCTGGGAACAGCTGGCTTATACAGATTGTGATTCAACACTAGAAACAAGAAACTCTTTCTTTCAAATCTCCAAGGTTACAGTGTCTGCAGCATTGATGGATTCTCCCCAGATGCTTTGCCTCATGAGTTATGAGGGAAGCATATGCTCGATGTATGCCAAGTCTGAACTTTAGAATAACTTCTGGTGTAATTATTGTTTACTCCCTCATGTTTTCACTGTTGTAAACCACTCTCTACAATTCTATTGTTATCCTACTCCCAATATTTTAAGAGTATATATTTGCTATCATTCAACAATTCTATGTTATTCTGAATTTTGAAATGATGTTTCCTCTCTTGTGAAGAAAACAAAGAGACATTTTTCGCTATCCTAAATGAGCCAGGAATTCTCAAAAAGACAAATATACATTCTCTTAATATTAAGTTAAACAAAATTCTTCTACTTCCATCAAAACAGCAATTTAAGGAGTATCAACTCCAAGTACATCAGGAAAATAATTTTCAAAAAAGCTTTCTTTAACTTTTAAAATGATTAGTTTCTGAAGAAACCACACGCAGAATTTTGTTCAGTTCTAGAGGTTCCAGTTATGTGTGGTGGAGCAAGCAAGGTTACACAGAGACATACACTTGGCCTTCTCTGCCTGTCTTCATTCCTATATAACTATGATGAGAATTCTTTTGTCACTTTCCTGCTACTTCTTTTTCTCCTTTCTACTCTTGAAGAAGTCCCTTTTGGGTTAGGTCTCAGACTAAAACCAGCACTGGAAGCTCTATCATGCCTCAACTCATAGTCATTCTTTGAATTGTCCCTTTGGATGACTGTAGAGTTTCTGGGCCTCACTGCTGATCCTTATGCCCTTTTAGCCTAAAGTCTACACAAACAGACTTACAGGAGAGGTCAGGAACGAGAATGCTGACCACTTAGCTTCTCATTTACCCAGGAATACTGAGGCCAACTGTAATAATCTCCATGATAGCTATCTCACTTCCCCTTTGTTGGTTCTCATCCGATAACAGTGACCTGAAGCCAAAATGTAGACTCCAATGAAATGCAGATGATGTTTGCATGTTAGAGGTACCATTCTTTTGGATGAGGTAAACAGAGACATTATGTGATCTCTCAGGTACATGTAAAAGGTCCCATTGTACTATTTTCAAGACAGAAGGCACTGGATGCTACAAAGATATAGATCCTAACAATATCACATTCCAAAGAAGAGTCATTTGGGACTCAAAATGTTAACTCTGTGTCTCAGTCCACAGATGCTGCCAGACCTGCTGAGTTTCTGTAGCACTTTCTGCTTGTTCAGCAATAATCTTCTGCCAGGACTACTCAGCTTGACTTCAAGCTTTGATTTAAAACAGCAGAATTCCAGAAGTGAGATAAGATTGGCTGCACTTGACACCAATGCAACATTTGACTTCACGTGACATCAAGGAGCTGTAGCAAATCTAGAGTCCATGGGTTTCTGGGAAAAACTCATCACTGGATAGAGTCATATCCTTCTAAATTGTTGGGCGCACATGCAGCTGTTCTGATGTTCCACACACGGCCATTAGTGTTGGCACACTAACTATAGCATTGACTTCCAGCTCTGGAAGTTGCTGTTGCGCACCAGACTTGGAGGCTTGTGCAGTCAGTAAGAAAGTGAGAGGGAACGCTGGTCATACCTGGCACAAAGGAAAATGGTAATGGTTGTTGAGGTTGATCACTTCAGTCCTGCACCATCTCTGCAAGAGTTCCTCAGGCAGTCCTAGGCCCAACCACTTACAGCTGCTGCAGCAATTACTTGCCTTCTGTCACAAGATCAGAAGTGGAGATGTTCGCTGATGATTGCACAATATTCAACACCATTCACCTCAGATAATGACGCAGTCCATGTCAATATGCAGCTAGACCTGGACAACATACAGGCTTGTACTGATAAGTGGCCAGTAACATTTGTGCTATACTGCGACAGGTAATGGTCAGCTCCAACAAGTGAGGATCTAACCATTTCCCCATGACATTCAATAGCATTACAATCACTGAATTCCCCACTATTGACATTCTTGGGGCTTACCATTAATCAGAAAATTAAGTGGACCAGCAATATAAATGATGATGAAGTTCTGGATGTAGGTTTTCTCGCTGAGCTGGAAGGTTCATTTCTGGACGTTTCGTCACCCTACCAGGTAACATCTTCAGTGGGCCTACGGGCAAAGCACTGCTGATGATTCCTGCTCTTTTATTTATATGTTTGGGTTTCTTTGGCTTGGTGATCCCATTTCCTGTGGTTATGTCATTCCCTGTTCTTTTTGTCAGGGGGTGGTAGATAGGGTCTAACTCAATGGTGTTTATTGATAGAGTTCTGGTTGTAATGCCATGCTTCTAGGAATTCTCGTGTGTGTCTCTGTTTGGCTTGTCCTAGGATGGATGTGAGGTCCCAGTCGAAATGGTGTTCTTCCTTATCTGTATGTAAGGATACTAGTGAAAGTGAAAAAAAAAACAGGAAATGATATCACCACAGGAAATGACATCACCAACCCAAAGAAAACCAAACATATAAATAGAAAACAAAAATCATCAGCAGTGCTTTGCCCAGAGGCCCACTGAAGATGTTACCTAGTAGGGTGATGAAATGTCTGGAAATGAACCTTCCATTTCAGCGAGCAAACCTACACCAGAACCTCAACCTGAGCTACAAATCTTCTCAAAACTTGCTATGATGAGGGGGTGCTGGTGTTGGATTGGAGTGAACAAAGTTAAGAATCACACCATGTTATATTCCAACTATAAAAAAATGTAACTTCTTACAAAGGAGCAATGTTCCAAAAGCTAGGATTTCCAAATAAACCTGTTGGACTATAACCTGGTGTTGTGATTTTTAACTTCAGCAATATCAATACAATAGCTATAAAAGATGATCAAAGGACAAGCGTCCTGTGATGAACAACTTACTTCCTGACTCTCTATGATTTACAAGGCAAAAGACAGAGTATGATGAAATACTTCCTACTTGCCTGGGGTGAGTGCAGCTTCAACATCGGTCAAGAAGCTCATCACCATCTTGGACAAAGCAGCCCATTTAATTCACACACCATTACTGCCATCAACATTTATTCCCTCTACCAATGAAAATGGCATCTTAAATTTTCCAAAATTTCTGAGAGTCAGGGAAGGTCCCAACAGATTGAAAGATAAAAAATGTAACTCCATTATTCAATAAAATAAAACAGAAAGCATTTATGGTACAATGCTACAAGTTGAACCCCAAACCAAATTCTCTGTCCCTTTGTCCACCTCACTGACAACTGCATGAAGTAATTTTTATACAAAACTAGTCGATATGTCCAAAACATGGACAACATTGCTTAAAAAGAAAGGCCACTCAGTTAAAACAGAAATGAGGCAACTGAAGTGCATTTTGTACTCATTCACACAATGTGGCCACCTCTGGCTATTTATTGTGCATCCTTAATAGCTCTTGAGAAGGTATGGGTGAGCCACCTCTCACAGTGCTATTAGGAACAGAGTTCCAAGTATTAGGAACAGTGAATGAATGACTATATATATTGTTCGACAGGGCAAGGGTTGCTACTGTTTCTGGTGCCTAGATTGATACAGGGTGGCCTGACACCTGCCACTTCAACACAACATCATGTTCCCTGGCCAATAATTCCATCCTGGCATTTTGCCAGGGCAGCGAGGAGAGAAGGAGGAGTGAAGCGAGGATTGCCGGGAAGGGCAAGTTTTCCCGCATAAAAAGGGACTTACCTCAGGAGTCGGGCCTCCATTTTGCCAGAGGGGTGAGGAGAGAAGGAGGAGTGAAGTGAGGGCTGCCAGGAAAGTAAGGGCTTAATTTATATTTGGGCAGTGGCTAAACCTGAGATACTACACGTGTAGTATCTCCCTCCCACCTCCCTCCTCTAACTGGAAGAAAAAGACTGTGTAAGGTAAAGCTTTTATTTCTTATCTTTCTTTTTCATTTATTTAAGTGCATTGCTTGGTTTTAGTTAGTTCATATAAAGCTAAGCTTACAATGGCAGGGGACCTCAGAGAGGGAGACAGTGAATGGGTGACCAAAAGACAGAAGAAGAGTAGGAAGGCAGTGCAGGTGTCCCCTGCAGTCATCTCCCTCCAAAGCAGGTATACCATTTTGGACACTGTTGGGGGAGATGGCTCACCAGGGGAGGGCACCAGTTGTCAAGATCATGGCACCGTGGCGGGCACTGCTGTTCAGAAGGGCGGGAAAAAGACTCGTAGGGCTATAGTCATAGGGGATTCTATTGTGAGGGGAGTAGATAAGCGGATCTGTGGCCGAAAACGGCACTCCCGGATGGTGCCCGGGTCAGGGATGTCACCGATCGGCTGCAGAGCATTCTAAAAGGGAAGGGTGACAGCCAGTTGTCTTGGTGCATATAGGCACCAACTATATAAGTAGAAAATAAAATGAGATCCTGAAAGAAGAATTCAGGGAGTTAGGAGAGAAGTTAAAGGGGAGGAACTCAAAGGTAGTGATCTTGGGATTACTACCAGTGCCACGTGCTAGCCAGCGTAGAAATGAAAAAATAGGCAGGATGAACACGTGGCTTCAGAGATGGTGTAGGAGGGAGGGGTTCAGATTTGTTGAACATTGGGACCCGTTCCGGGGAAGGTGGGACTATTACCAAATGGACGGTCTACATCTGAACCAGACTGGAACCAATGTCCTTGGGGGAGATTTTGCTCCTGCTGTTGGGGAGGTTTAAACTAATGTGGCAGGGGCCTGGGAACCAGAAGAGAAAACAAGTAGGCAGTGAGGTGGAGACTGTAAGAATTATGAAGATAACACTAATAAAGGGAAGAATAGGCAGAAAGCAGGTGAGCACAAAAGAATTGGTGGCTTGAAATACATCTACTTTAATGCAAGGAGTATAATGTGTAAGGCAGATGAACTTAGGGCTTGGATTGGTGCCTGGGATTATGACATTATTGCCATCACAGAGACTTGGTTGAAGGAAGGGCATGATGATTGGCAACTAAATGTTCCAGGATATAGACGCTTCAGACAGGACAGGGAGGGAATTAAAAGAGGGGGTGGAATTGCAATGCTGGTCAGGGACGATATCACGGCTGTGCTAAAGAAGGACACTATGGCGGTCTGGGGTAGTGAGGCATTATGGGTGGAGCTGAGAAATAAGAAGG
>NC_057735.1:42982566-42997424 GCF_004010195.1 Chiloscyllium plagiosum | reverse complement strand
ATAGATAGACTGGAGAGTTGGGCAGAAAAGTGGCAGATGGCTTTCAATCCAGACAAATGTGAGGTGATGCATTTCGGCAAGACTAATTCTAGAGCAAATTATACAATGAATGGAAGAGCCTTGGGAAAAGTTGATGGGCAGAGAGATCTGGGAGTACAGGTCCATTGTACCCTGCACAGGTGTATAGAGTGGTCAAGAAGGCATATAGTATGCTTGCCTTCATTGGACGAGGTATTGAGTATAAGAGCTGGCAAGTCATGTCAAAATTGTACAAGACATTGGTTCGGCCACATTTAGAATACTGTGTACAGTTCTGGTTGCCACATTACCAAAAGATGTGGACGCTTTGGAGAGGGTGTAGCGAAGGTTTACGAGGATGTTGCCTGCTAATGAAGGTGCTAGCTATGAAGAGAAGTTGAGTAGATTAGGTTTATTTTCACTAGAAAAAAAGGAGATTGAGGGGGGATCTGATTGAGGTTTACAAAATCATGAAGGATATAGACAGGGTGGATAGAGATAAGCTTTTTCCCAGGGCGAAGGATTCAATAACCAGATGTCATGCTTTCAAGGTGAGAGGTGGAAAGTTTAAGGGGGATGCATGCTGCAAGTACTTCACACAGAGGGTGGTGGGCATTTGGAACGCGTTGCCAGCAGAGGTGGTAGAGACAGGCACGGTAGGTTCATTTAAGATGCGTCTGGACAGATGCATGAGTAGGTGGGGAGCAGAGGAATACAAATGCTTAGGAATTGACCAACAGGTTTAGACAGTACATTTGGATCGGCTCAGGCTTGGGGGCCAAAGGGCCTGTTCCTGGGCTGTAAATTTTCTTTGTTCTTTGTTCTTTGTTCTTTATTCTTTGTTCTTTATCCTGGGCCTGCTGCAATGTTCCAACATCGTTCAGTGCAAGCTGGAAGAACAGCAGCTCATTTTCCATTTGAGGATCCTGCAGCCTTCAGGACTCAGTATCGAGTTCAATAATTTCATAATTTGAAAACTTTCCTCTGTGCTCTTTACCCACCTCCCATAACCCTGGTTCTGTCTTGATACGGGCTGCTTTCAACACAGCCAACCCATATTCACCTATGTATGGGCCCCACTATCAGCTTTTGTTTCTCCCTCAGTTACCATTATTCATCCTTTGTCTGCCTAGTTGTCTTTCTCTTCCTCTGAGCTCCATCACCACCTATCTGTGCAATGGCACCCATACCCCATGCCATTGTCCTCAGTCTGTACACCACATTTTCCAGGCTACTAAGAGTACTGAAGAAGGGTAACTGGAATTGAGATGTTAATTCTGTTACACTCTCCACAGATGCTGCCAGGAGTGCTGAGTTTACGCAGCAATTTCTGTTTGTGTTTTGACTCTGGGTGCTTCACCCAGTTTCTATCCTTTTAGACTTTGTACCCATTTGATGCAGCTTGATACATCCATTTCAGAAGGCATTTGCCAATCAACCATATTACTGAGAGTCTGGAGTCTCATGTAGGCCAGACTGGGAAAACATGGCAGAGTTTCTCCTGTAAGAGACATTACTGAATCAATAAATTTACAACAATCAACCTTTACTGCAACTAGCTTTCAATTCTAGATTTTATCAATTGACTATAAATTCCACCAGCTGCAATGGTGGGAATTGAAATTGTCCTGGAGCATTAGCCCTGGACCTTTGGATTACTAGCCCATGACAGTACAACTAAGTCACCACCATAGCCAAACTGCTCAAACGTTGACAGCTACAGTTCCCTGCTTTTGCTTTCTTTCCAAAATAAGAGAAAAGACTTGTATTTATGCAGCACCTTTCACAAATTCAGGATGTCACAAAGAAAATTACAGACAAAGTGCTAATAATTGTAACCACTGTTGTAAAGTGGAAAATGCAGAAGCCAATTTGCACATGGCAACCTCCTGCAAACAGCATTATGATAATAAACAGACAATCTGTTTTTGTGATTTTGGCTCAGGGATAAGTATTGGCCAGGACACTGAGGAAACTTCCCTGAGCAACTTTGATATGCTTTCACAGACCTTTCACATGTACACAGGAGGGCAGAATGTGCCTCAGTTTATCGTATTCCCTCTGTACTGACCCTCCAACAGTGCTGAACTCCCTCAGTACTCACTGTTCCACTGTGCTGCCCTCCCTCAGCACTGACCATCCAATAGAAGTCAGGAATTCTACATCATGTAAATCACAACATGTTTCCTCATTGCCTACCCAACATCCTCAACGCACAAGTCAGAAAGGTAATCAGATACTGTCTATTTGCCTGGATGGGTACAGCTCCAATAACATTCAAGAATTTGACATCATCCGGGAAAAAGCATCCTGCATTTTGGCACATCACCACCAGTTTCAAAATTCACTCCCTCCACCACTGATGCACAATGGCAGCATGTGTACCATCTATATGATACACTGCAACAAATCACCCTCTGGATTGCTGTTACTTCACTGTTTTTGTGTCAGAATCCTGGAACTCCCTCCCTAACAGCACTGTGAATATGCCGATATCCCAAGGACTGCAGTGGTTCAGGAAAGGAATATACCATCACCTTCTCAAGGGCAATTAAGAATATTCAATAAATACTGTTAAAAATGACATAACAGCAATAGGTTTATTTGGAAGTATAGGTAGACAACCCTTCATCTGAAATCCCAAAATCCGAAAAGCTCCAAAATCTGAAGGTTTTTGTGAAGTTTTTATCTCATTAACAATGTCGTTTGGCGTGCAAACAGTTAACCCAACTCCACACCCACTCTGATGTGACATGGGGAGGGCGTGGCCCAGCACTGGCAGGCCTCAATTCTGTGTCAGGGCTTGTAGTACTCACTGTGACTCTGCTGCTTGGTAAGATTTCTTAAAACTTTCACTGTTGAACTATCACTTATTCTGAAATTTGAAAACTTCAGATTTCCGAAAACCAGCTGGTCCCGAGCATTTCAGATAAAGGATTGTGTACTAGCTTTCGGAGCTCTGCTCCTTCATCAGGTAGCTGGATCATAAGACACAGAATGTATTGCAAAAGATCACAATGTCATGCAACTAAAGTTATATATTGAACAAACCTAGATTGCTGTTAAGTCTTTCATCTTTGAAAATGAGTTGCAGATTTTGGTTCATTAATATTTAAATCCCAGAACTTCTTTCAAGTCACATTCTCGAGATTGTTTAAGGTTTTATGAGAAAAAGTGACATCTCAGCTCAGACAATGTATGAGGTTAGAGTCTGTATGTATTCCAATATTGAGTCAGACTGGTTCTATTTCCAAAGTAGGAATTTATAAAATGTAACATGGATTGACTGCCTGAAGATTGAGTGCTTTTTGAATAAAATGGAACGTATCTGCAATTACAATTCTACAAATGCAAATTCACCCCATAGACTTATATGTGTGTGTATGTGCATGGGAGGGAGAGAAAGAGAGAGTGTGTGTGTGTCTGTCTGTGTTTGAAAGAGAGAGTGTATGTGAGAATGTGTGTTTGCATGTATGCATGCTTGGTAGAGTGTGTGCATGAGTGTGACAGAGCATAAGCCTCTGTGAGAGGGCATCTGCATTGGTGTGTGTGTGGGGTGTGTATGTGTGTGTGTCTGAGAGATGTGTATGAGAGATGGTCTGTGTGAGTGTGTGAGAGCGTATAGTGTAGTGGGGTCACCTCTAGTGTGAGATGAACCCAAGCTCCTGGTTGAGGCCATCTTTGTAGGTACCAAAATTGGCTATCATCCTCTGTTGATAGCCAAGTTCGGCACTTATAAGGATGGCCTCAACCGGGACCTTGGGTTTATCTCACACCACAGGTAACCCCACTACACTATACACTCACTCACACACACCCACACACAAGCACACTTACGCACACACCCTATCAAGCATGCACATATGCAAACGCACACTTTCACACACAACCATGCTCACACAGTCAAAAGCACACACTCACACTTTCTTTCTCTGTCTCTCTCTCTCTCTCACACAAGCACACAGTGGTCTCTCTCTCTCTCTCTCTCTTCCCCTCTCCCCCTCACACACATGCACACACACATATAAGTCTATGGGGTAAATTTGCATTTGCATAATTGTAATTGCAGATACATTCTATTGTATTAAAAAACACACACAATCTTCAGGCAGTCAATCCATGTAACATTTTATAAATTCCTACCTTGGAACTAGAACCAGTCTGGCTCAAGCTTGGAATACATACAGACTCTAACATCACACCTTTAATACATTGTCTGAGCTGAGATGTCACCTTTTTTTATAACAAAACCTTAAGTTATTTCGAGAATGTGACTTGAAAGAAGTTCTGGGATTTACATATTAATGAACTGAAACTTGCAACCCATTTTAAAAGATGAAAGACTTAACAGCAATCTGGGTTTGTTCAATATATAATTTTAGTTGCATGACACTGTGAGCTTTTGCTACACATTCTGTGTCTTATGATCCTGCTCAACAGTTATCTTATGAAGGAGCAGCACTCCGAAAGCTAGTACTTCCAAATAACCCTGTTGGACTATACCCTGGTAATTTTTAACTTGGTCCACCCTAGTCCAACACTGGCACCTTCACACAATAAATACTGGCCTAACCAGCATCACCCACTTTCCATGAATGTATTTTAAAAAACTACAAGAATGTTATTCTCCTTTTAGAGTTTTGATGCCACTGGCTCTGGTCATTCTCCAGGAGATGCTACGTTTTTTGCTGTGAGCGGTGATGGCTGATCCAGCTTGGAGGGCATCATAGCTGAGTAGCATCCTATCCTTCATTTGACATCCACATTCAACCAATTTGATGGTTTGATGATTCCTTTGCTGAATCTGCAGCTTTCTGATTTCTGGTTTGATGATTCCTTTGCAGTTTTCTGATTTCTGCCTGTAAAGCAAATGGCACTGGGTGCACCTTGCAGAATCATGGAACTCTTCCCTGGTCAACATGCAAGGTGGCCTTGGCTCCTTTGATAGTCCCAAAACCTTCCTGAAAATCTTCCAGGTATTTAATCAGGACTTCACTAAGGCAGCCATTTTCTAATCGAAAAATGTTGATCCAATCTAGGCGAATCTTTGGCAACCAATTTCATCCCATCAATCTTGGGCCTGAGCATTATTCCACAATCAGTGGTAACTGAACTAGCTGCTTCTCAAAAAAGACTGGAACAGAAGTTGTATTCTTAATCTGAAAATGTTCCCCAATATTGGTTCTCAAATTAGACAAGGTCATGAACAAACTTGAGGGTTGGAGTCAAGAGCAAACTTTGTTAAAGACTGGTTCTGTGATCACTGAAACAGCCACGCTGGTATTCACCTCCATTAGAAATGGGTGACCATTGAGCGAGGTGATTATTTTGATTGGTTCTGATTTGGATGTTGCTAAGCAATTCCACAAACAGGCTGTAGGTGGACTTTCCAGGGTGTGCACTCTCCTAGATACTCAATTTCAAACTAGTAGGATTCTTTTGCTGTCTTTGAATCCACATATAGCAGCAACTGCAATGGCTGGCTGGCCTGGATCCTGAAGAAAATTTTAAGCATTTGGTCAAGGCTTGGCTTTGTTTTGGGATTTTGCTGTGGGCTGACCTTGGATCCCTCTGTTCAGGAGATGTTCTGAGTAGGTTTATGCAATTGCTTTCACTCAAGTGGTGTTCCCCGAGTTCAGTCAGACTGTTGAGGATGCCTACTTCCATCAGAATACTGTGCAATTTATATCCTGCATTTGTTGCATTTTCTGATGATAAAACCAGTTGTGGTGCCTGTTTGAAGTCCAATTGAGCTTCAGCTAGTAGGTGCTTTTGCGTGGTTACATCATTAATCTCTCATACAAAACGGTCTCTCAGCATTTCATTAAGGGTTAAAACAAAGTCACATGCCTCTGACTGTCATCTTAACCTAATCAAAATTCCCTACATAGTTTCCCTTAGTCTTGAGTAAAGCCACTACTACCTCAGATTTAGAGGTGGCTTGGGGTCGTAATATTCCTTAACTAAATCCATCAACTCTTGAAAGGCTTTAGGATTTAGTGTCTCAAGGCAAGTTATGCTCCTAATAACTGAACAAGCTGTGAGTCCACAAGCTGTCAGGAGAACTACTCGTTGGGCCAGATGAAAACCAATGTCATTTGCTCAGAAAAAAATAATACACTCGTTCCACATATTGGGCCCAATCTTTAACACCAGAGTCAAATCAATCAAGCTTCCCAAATAATGGCATGATGCAAGCAATGCTACCCCCCAACTCAAAGACAACTGTGTTGAGGGAGTTTCTTCAGGACACGTTTTACTCGTCGCCAATGAAATAATTCCACAGAGGCCGGTATCCCATCACCAAGTCAGTCTTTACTTATAAATGGAAAGTCCTTGACACTGATTCAGCTCCCATAGAGCCAGCTCTCATAGTGAGAGGATGTCAGCCAATCCTGTTTTTATCTGCTAGCCAGGGCTCCCTCATTAGGCCAGATTCACAGGCCCAATCAGGGAATTAGGGTGGCACAGTGGCTCAGTGGTTAGCACTGCTGCCTCACAGCACCAGGGAACCAGGTACGATTCCAGTGCCGGGTAACTGTCTGTATATAGTGTGTGCATTGTCCCCGCGTCGGCCTGGATTTCCTCCTTGTGCTCCTGTTTTCTTCCACAATCCAAAGATGTGCAAGTTAGGTGAATTGGTCATGCTAAATTACCCATAGTGTTCAGGTATGGGTAGGTTAGGTGCATTAGTCTGGGGTAAATGTAGAGTAATAGGGTAGGAGAATGGGTCTGGGAGGGTTACTCCTCAGAGGGTTGGTTTGGACCTGTTGGGCAAAATGGCCTGTTTCCGCACTGTAGGGATTCTATGATTTTATGATATTCTATGAGGTGCACCTGGCTGACCTTGTTACAATAATAACAGCAGGGATTCCCATATATCAGTGGGTATGTCTGATTATTTCAGGTATGCTTTGAGGACATCTTCTCCACTATCCTCCTGGGAGTCACATGCCATGACTGATCTTCAAGTGGAGCAGTTGCTTCTGGTATGAGCTTGTGGGTTATGTGTCCTGATCAGCAGAGCTGATACTGAGTGATTAATGCTGCAATGTTGGGCATGCTAGCGTGACAAAGATGCAGCTGCTGGACCGGCATTCTTTCCAATGGATTTGAACGATCTTGCAAAGCCATCGTTGGTACTTCTTCAGTGCTTTCAGGTGTCTGCTGTAGGTTGTCTGAATCTTCTTTACAAACAGGAACGTGGGGAAAACTGCTATCCAGTAAAGCATGGCCTTAATTACAAATCTGAGATTCTGATCCTTGAATACTCTCTTGCTCCGTCGGCTGAAGGTTTAGTTCACACTTTGGTAGCGATGTTGAATTTCATTATCTATGTCTGTCTTTGTATACAGAATGGTCCAAATCATAGGAAGAGCGATTATATCAATGCCTGGAGGTTTGAGCATGGATTCCTTTAATTACACAAAGCTGAGTATTGTAATATGATTTGACATCAAAGGAGAAGGTTCCAGCTTTTGGTGGGAGTAGTTAGTGAGGTTCCCTAGAACAGTGAGGGCCCTGCTGAAAACAACTGGTAGGTAGTCAGAAGGAAGGCATCTACAGAAACAAAATCTCATCATCTTAGTCTGAAAGATACCAAGGGGCGTGAGGACAATTATATAATAATTATATAATTAATAATTATTGTAGTTTGGTGTCCGAATAATAAACTTCATTTGGACAACATGAGAACTTATTTACCTAATTAGAGGGAATTCCTCACAACCCTGTCTCTCTAACAATAATGCTCATTGGTCATCTTCAGGAGACAAATAAACCATTTCATGCAATAGACAGCAGGTCCTTTCCAACAAACTTCAGTACTTTGTTCTTGTGAACCAAGGAACCGAGGCAGTGGGTGTTGGCAATGCCTGAGGATCTGGGTATCATGATAGAACCTGATGCTGTCTCCAACCAAGTCCACAATTGTATTATTTCCATTCAGGTCAACTCCCTGACCATGAACACACAGGGAGTTACCAATCTCCCAGCTGAAATGAAATGGTAGCACAAATCAGATTATTAAACCTAGTGGTTTCCTGCAAGTCCAGTTAACACTGTTTATTCACTGGGTCAGTAATTTTAAGGTGACAATTCAGAGCTGACAGAATCTGTCATATTTCAAAAAACACAATGTGCTAATTTTATCCATTTCTTGGAATGGATTTATGGAAATTCCACATGCCTTACTTCAGTCGCTCTGGTGTAATCTTGCCCTCAGCAATAACCGCATGAATAAACACAGTTAGCTGGACTAACAGGATATGCACTCCTTCATCACATCCAATGTCCTCTGTAGCAGCAGATCCCTATGAGAGCAGAGAAACATGAGTTGTCTCTCTCCAGCTAATGCAGCACACAGCTGAGAAAACCTCTCGCTGCAGAGGTTCAATAATAGCCTGGAGGTACCTATAGTCTTTGGACCTCTGTCTCCGAGGTGCCTCTGTGCTGCAGAAGGTACTGGACTTGCCACCTACTCCACATCAGATAATTTAATAGGCCTGTATGTAAACATTACATGTAACAACTCATTCTGTTCCAATGAGGTAAGTGATAATACTTGGCCAATTGAATATTTAAAAAATATTTTGTGCTGGTTCTGTCCTAATAACTGCCCAGTCATGTTAAAGGAAATTTGTATTTATCTTTAGTAATTGCATACTTTCAAAATGTAGTCACTGCTGTTGTGTGGACAAATATTGAAAGAGCAGGGGCCTGGTAATAAATAATGAAGGATAATTTGTCTCAGAGGTTTTGCTGAAGGATCAAGGATGGTCAGAATATTTAGAAAACCCTGATATTTCTTGTGATGCCATTTGAAGGTAGTGTGGGAGGTGAACCAGACGGTGATATCCGAGAGATTGCCCTGAGATTGATAAAGGAGAAGAATATCACCTCTGGGAACTAGTAGTTGAAATGTGTTATGACAATCTTTACGACATTAATGGAAAAAGAACTGAGTGGCAAGACACTAGAAGCTCAGAGTAAAAGATAGATCGCTTTGTACTAGTCCACAGATCCCTGAGACAGGCCAGGTTAATTAGGTCATTAAGAAGGAATGGGGGTTACTTGCGTGTATCAATCAAGGCATTGGTCATAAGAGCTGGGAGGTAAGGATCTTGTGACACAGTGTTAGTTCCCTATCTCTGAGCCAGGAGGCCTGAGTTCAAGTCCCATCTACTCCAGTGGTGTGTAATGAACAGGTTGATTAGAAAATTAAAGAGTAAGGCGATTGCATCTTGCAGTGCAGAGGTAGTGTTCCTGCGCCTGGGCCAGAAGGCCTAGGTTCAAGTACCACCTGCTCCAGAGGTATGCCATAACGTCTCTGAACAAGCTGACTTTTTAAAAAAAGAGCAGGCAAGTTATGTTGGAGCAATACAGAACTTTGGTTAGATCACAGCTGGAGTACTGTGTGCAATTCTGATCACCACACTATCAATAGGATGTGCTTGCACTGAAGAGGGTGCAGAGATTCACCAGGATGTTACCTGGGGTTTAGCTATGAAGAGAGGCTGGATAAGCTTGGGTTGCTTTCTTTGGAGGAGAGAAACTTGATAGCAGTGTATAAGATTATGAGGGGCATGGAAAGGATGGATAGGAAGCAGTTGTTCTCCTGAGTTGAAGGGTCAACAACAAGGCAACACATTTTTAAGGTAAAAAGCAGAAGGTTTAAAAGAGATTTTTAATAAAATATTTTATACCCAGAGAATGAAGAGGATCTGGAATGTACTGCTTGGAAGGGTAGAAAGGACAGGAAACCTCACAAGCTTTGAAAAGCACTTGGACAAGCATTTGAAATGTCATAACATTCAAGGCTATGGGCCTTATGCTGGAAAGTGGGGCTGGTGTAGATTATGCATTGTTTTGGCAGTACAGACTCAATAAGGCCAAAGAGCATCTTTGTTCTGTCTTATTCTGTGATTCTATGATAACTTGCATTTATATAGTGCTTCATGGTGTCCCATTAAGTTTTACAACCAATGACGTTATTTTTAAAGTGTGCGTATTGTTGAAATCTAGGAAATGTTGCAGCTGATTTGAACACAGCAAGATCCACAAACAGCAATGTGATGGTGACTAATAATTTTTTATGATATTGATGTTGGTGGAGGGATATACAGTATATATTATCCTAGACACAGGAAGTAATTCCTATGATCTTCCTCAAATAGTGCAGTGAGATGCTGTCATAATTCAGACTGGGGACAAGCAAAGCTAAATAACAGGCCTCATACTGTTCAACGTCTAGCTGACAGTGGCTGTTCACCTGAAAGATTGACTGCTGTGATTTTGGAGAAGATTTGTAGCTCAGGTTATGGATCAGGTTGTAAGTTTGCTCGCTGAGCTGGTAGATTTGTTCTCAGACGATTCGTCACCATGCGAAGTAACATTCATCGGAGGCTCATTGATCATATTGCCTATTACGGTGACAAAATGTCTGAGAACAAATCAGCGATCAAACTTACAACCAGATTGACTGCTGTCAGGTGTCAGTATTAAATACCTTCCAGATGGACATCCTTAGTTAAATCCAAGCCAAAACTATATTGACCATTACAGACCCACATTTGGATGACTGCCATGTCATTGCCCAAACTATACCAGACTTACAAATCACTCATGATCTCTTTAACTGGGCTATCAAAAAACTTGGAGATCAACCCATACCCACTTAGCCAAATGTTACAGTTTCCACATATGTTGAAGCAGAGATTCTGAAATATGTTGAATATTTCCCAGATCTACAGCCTCCTCTCTCAAAGGGCCACCATTGAAGTGCAGATCCGAGACTGGATCAGCTGCAACAGTTCAGCCTTCAATAAACTATAGCAGAGTGTTTGAGAAGAAAGATCTCCACATATCAACAAAAGTCCTAGTTTACAAAGCAGTTGTTGTCACCACACTCCTGTATGCAGTAAGACCTGGATGTACGAGTGACACATAACAGCCTAGAGAAATTTCATTAGTAATGCCTTTGCCTCATGCTTCCGATTCAGTGGGAGTGCCATTAAAAATTTGCCAGTGTTCTTTTGGAAGTAAGGTTCACAAACATTCAGACAAGCTTCCAACAAAATCAAGTTTGTTGGACCGAATGCAGTGTTGTATGGTCAAAAACACTCTCCTCCCATGTTGTGTTTTCTTAACTCTTAGACGGCTAATATTCCAGGGGAGGACAAAGGAAATGCTTCAAACCCTGAAGCTTTCCTTGAAGCACAGCGACACTGACCATAATGATGGGAGGAACTTGCTTCTATTGTACAGTGGTGACAAGTTATCCAACAAGTTGCATGACACTGTTGATTCACAATGTTGAATGATCAGTATCTGAGGAGGAGAGAAAAGGAAGCAATCCTGCACTTCAAACGTACTGGCCCAAAGATCAAAATTGCAGGTCAAGAATTGGCATGTTCATTCATATCAAGTCCCATGGTACAAACTCACAAACCTGTGGCTATGTCATTCTCGAACTGAGAGACATTTAGCACCACGATTTCAAATCAGAGAGAAGATGCAGGGGTTTGGTTCACCACCTCATTGAAATACCATCAGCATTCCATCAATATATTCAAAGCAAAGGATAAATCTCTGTGGACTGTGGCATGAAAATCACATTAATATTCTCAGAACAATTTAACATGTCCACTATAAGCTATAATCTTTCCACAAGAAGGGAAAATCCCTATCAGGTTTGCCACGATCTTTTATTAAAAAGTAATGTAACATCGGCACAACAAACCCTGAAACCTGGGGTTCCTGTCTTTTCAGTGTGACAGCATTGCATAAGCTTATTTTCAAGATTGTTTTAGAGTCACTAACTTTGTTAGACTGACTATTATCTTTTCCTAGTTGTGTTGATCTGTAATATATAACAGGCTGTTTTACACAGCCTATTAAAACATACTTATGAATCAACAGAATCCTCAGTTCCAGGGCTTGTCACATTCTGTAGAAAAACATGGGACACCTGTTATCACTTCCTCTCTGGTAATGGAAAAGCAGCTCAGACATATCCTGATGCTAGGCTTGCAGGACAGTGACTACCCTTCATCATTGTGTTGTTGGCTGTCAAGCACTAAGGATATCCTAAGGTCATAAAATCAAACTATAAAGTTTGTTTTTTCATAAGCAACTGTACAGAATCAATCTGCTTTGGTTCTGTATATAAAGACTTTTTTATGAATAAATTATGTTTTTGAAATAAAAAAGGAGAGACATAAGGTTAAGCAAGAGGGAGAGAGAAACATGAGAGAGAGCACTCAGTAGATGTCTCACCAAAGACCATTTTAAAAAATGGTTGCCTTTTATGTCTTCTTCAGTGCACATATGATCATAGGCCTTCTTTTTTGATATAGTGACACCCGAAGATTTATCATGCCTTTCTGGGGGAAGGTAAGGGTATGAGGGATGGTGCAGGAGTGATTGGTATTGGAAACAGTGGCTCTTGCTGTATCTCCTCCTGCCTTGTGGCCTTATTTCAGATTAGGTTAAAAATCACACCTCACCAACAGATATTCCAACAGATTTATTTGGAAGTACAAACTTTTGGAGCGCTGTTCCTTTGTCAGGTAGCTAGTGGCGTAGGATCACAGGACACAGGGTTTATAGCAAAAGATCACAGTGTCATACACTGATATGATATATTGAACAAACCTAGATTGCTGTTAAGTCTTTCATCTTTTAGAATGGGGATGCAGGTTTTGATTCATTAATATGTAAATCCCAGAACTTCTTTCAAGTTACATTCTTGAGATAGCTTAAGATTTTATAAAAAAAAGGTGACATCCCAGCTCAGACAATGCATTAAAAGTGTGAGGTTAGAGTCTGAACGTATTCCAACCTTGAGTCAGACTGGTTCCATTTCTAAAGTAGGAATATATAAAATGTCACATGGATTATAAAACAAAATTGACAGCTTACAGATTGTGTGCTTTTTGAACAAAATAGAATGTATTTGCAAATATAGTTCTGTAACTCACACACACACACACACACACACACGTGGAACGTTCTCTCTCTCTCTTTCTCTCTCATTGTCTCTTACCCTCACATGCACGCACACACATATATAAGTCTTTGGGGTGAATTTGCATTTGCAGAGCTGTATTTGCAGAAACATTCCATTTTGTTCAAAAAGCACACAATTAAATGTTAGAAAGTTAGGCTTTTGCACATCATTGTCCATGCATTTCAAAAATCCAGGATAAAAACAAGAAATTGATCACTTAAAACAAATTAGTAATGAATAAAAATGACCACTAAAAAGTGCCAACAGATTACTTAACAGAACCTTTTTGGTTTTTTCACTTAAGAAGCATAGAGAGAGACTTATCCGGTCCCACTACGGATCACCAGGGAAGTAAATGGTGAATTGGGCTGAGCTAAGGCTTTGGGGTTAATTAATACCAAATTTGTATTCATCCTTGACAGATTGTAGACCAAGCTGATCTCAGTGGAAATTATCTGAAAGTGTGGCTTGGTAATGGGTTGCCTCATAACCTGGGTTTCAGCCACTCCCACCCTGCTTTGAAGATAGGTTTTTAGGTGTGGGAAAGGAGGAATTGGACAAGTCCGGCACACTCTCAGGCTGACACATTGTTCCCCTCTCACTCCTTCCTTCATAGGTGCCCTCCTTCATGGACTCACTCCCTCCCTCTCTGTCTGATACTCACTCCTTCACACACTCATTTAATCCCACATTCCCTCGGAGTCTCCTAATTCTTTACAGACTCTTTCACTCCCTAACATATTTTCTCATTCACAGATTCCCTCCTTCTCACCTTCACAAATCTATTCACTTTGTCATAGACTCAGAAAGGAGAAAGTGAGGACTGCAGATGCTGAAGATCAGAGTCAAGAATGTGGTGCTGGAAAAGCACAACATGTCGGGCAACATACGAGGACCAGGAAAATCGATGTTTCGGGCAAAAGCCACTCATAGACTCATCCCTGCCTCACAGGTTCATTCTCACTCTCCATTCCAGACTGCCTCCTTAATTGACTCTCAGTCTCTCTCCCTTATTCCATAAGACCTGTGAAGTTTGAGGATTTGTTTGACTCTGGAATGATTGCAATGCTGTGAAAACATTTTTCTTCTCTCTGTGCTATTTAAAACTCAAGCGGCCCTGGATGCAGACTGTTATTCCTGCTGCTCTTCCTCATGAGCTCTTGCCACCACCTTGTGCTTCTTAAGGGGTCCACAGCTGTGTGGAATGGAGAGAGACTGGCTAAAGTCAAACATAGACCTGTGGAAACTAAAGAGAGAATCTGCACCTTCTCACTGTTTGCTGCTTCTCCAATCATAGACCATTTCTCCCCATTATTTAGTACTGATAGCCTCACAGACAGAGAAACGGTTGATGAGTATCTCTACAGCAAATCCCTTATCCATTCTTCTATGTGACTTGGCAAGGCCTGACAGGCTGCATATGCAGCCTTAGGGCAAGCATATGATTCTGTCTGTTAGACAAGCTTGACCCTCATAATGTACACTTATTTTGTGCAGCATCCCTTGACGTGGCACCTTGTCAAATTCCTTTTGGAAATCCAAATACGCCACATTTACTGGTCCTCCTTTACTCACCTTGTGTTACCTTTTCAAAAACAGCTTTAATGAATCTTTTAAAATCGATTTCCCTTTTAGAAAGATAAATGTATTGTGATGAAGCTGCTCCTTTAAGGTTATGCAGTCCTTGGTTTTTATTTAGAGATGTCATAAATGACACAGATTCTGAAGTGTCTGGGGTGTAGGGTTTACGTCGATTCTCCTGCTCCTCGGATGCTGCCTGGCCTGCTGTGTTTTTCTGGCGCCACACTTTTCGACTGTAGGGTTTTAAGGC
>NC_057735.1:42973449-42982066 GCF_004010195.1 Chiloscyllium plagiosum | reverse complement strand
CTATCACCCCTCAATTTGTAGTTATGCCCCCTCATACAAGCTGACGTCATCATCCTAGGAAAAGACTTTCACTGCCTACCCTATCTAATCCTCTGATCATCTTGTATGTCTCTATCAAACCCTCTCTTAGCCTTCTTCTTGCCAATGAGAACAGGTTCGAGTCTCTCAGCCTTTCCTCATAAGACCTTCTCTCCAGACCAGGCAACATCTTGGTAAATCTCCTCTGCACCTTCGCCAATGCTTCCACATCCTTCCCGAAATATGGGGACCAGAACTGTACACAATATTCCAAGTGTGGCCGCACCAGCGTTTTATAAAGTTGCAGCATGATATTGTGGCTCCGGAACTCAATCCTTCTACGAATGAAACCTAACGTACCGTATGCCTTCTTAACAGCACTATCCACCTGGGTGGCAACTTTCAGGAATCTATGTACATGGACTCCAAGATCCCTCTGCACATTCATACTACCAAGAATCTTGCTGTTGACCCAGTACTCTGCCTTCCTGTTATGCTTCCCAAAGTGCATCACCTCACATTTAGCTGCATTGAACTCCATTTGCCACCTCTCAGCCCAATTCTGCAGTTTATCCAAGTCCCCCTGCAACCTGTAACATTCTTCCACACTGTCCACTGCTCCACTGACTTTAGTGTCGTCTGCACTTATATGAAAAAAAGTGCTCAGTTCTTGTCTAATTTTTATACCAATTATTTTAAATTTATGATCTCTGGCTACAAACCCATTTGCTGGAGAAAACTGTTCCTATTTAGTCTATCAAAATCCATTATTTTCAAAACTTCTATTTAGTCTCTCCTCCACTTTTGTGGCCTGAGGAGACCATTGCTAAATGCTCCAATGTCTCCAGAAAGCAAAAATCCCTCTTCTCTGGCATCATCCTGGTAAGCCTCCTCTGAACTTACCCCAGGGTCTTGACTTCCTTCCTCAAGCATGGCACCCAGAAGTCTACAAATTCTTAAGGTGAAGTCTAATTCGTTATTTGTATATGACTTCCTTGTGTTTGTAATCAATATCCTTATTTACAAAGACAAATATCCTATACAATTTCTTCACCATCTTATCAATCTGCCTGGACTCTTCAAATCAGTACTCGGGTCCCTTTGCACTTCACTTTCTGTCAAAATAGTACAAATGAGATTATTTTGCATCTGTATGTAATCTATCCAATGTACAACATTTTCTACTTACCCATATAAAATCACATGAGCCATTTGTCTTCAATTTTGCCAGACTGTCCACATCCTCCTGAAGTTTGCTACTATCCTCCTCTTAACTACCTAACAAGGTTTGGTATCATCTTCAAACTCTACTCTCCGTGATCATGTTCACGTCACTAAAAACTACAAGAAAGACAAAGATCCTGTTACTGAACCAGGGATGCCAATCGCTGCATGCTTCTCTCCAGAGGGAAAAACATGTGTTCATCACTATACTCTGCCTCCCACTGCTTCATCAATTCTGCACCAAATTAATGACATGGTTATAAGCTTGCCCAAGACATCAGTTTGATTTGATTTGATTTACTCATTGTCATGTGCAGTGCAAGTACAGTGAAAAACTTTGTTTACAAGCAGATCGTAGGAAGCAAGATCATACAGACCATAGACAATCATAGAGTCCTATAGCACAGAGACAGGGCCTTTGGCCCAAACTGATCCATGGTAACCAAAATATATGTCCACACTAATCCCATTTCTCTGTGTCTGGCCAATATCCTCCTAATCATTTTCTATCCATGTATTTGTCCAAATGCCTTTTAAATGTTGTAAATTACCCGCCTCAACCATTTCTGCTGGCAGCTCACTCCATACGCATACCACCCTCTGTAAAAAAGTTGTACCTCAGGTTCCCTTTTATTCTTTCCTTTTTAACCTTAAACTGGTGCCCTCTAGTCCTCGATTGCCCAACCCTGGGAAAAAAGATTGAGTGCATTCATCCTATCCATGCCTCTCATTATCTTACACACATCTATAAGCTCCCCTCTCAGTCTGCTACGCTCTAAAGAAAAAGGTCCTAGCTTATCCAGCCTCTCCCTATTACTCAGACCATTGAGTCCAGGCACGTCCTTGTAAATTTCTTCTGCACTCTTTCCAGTTTAATGACATCCTTCCTATAGCAAGGTGACCAAAACTGAACACAATACTCCAAACGCGGCTTCACCAACATAAGATTAGATTACTTACAGTGTGGAAACAGGCCCTTCGGCCCAACAAGTCCACACCGACCCACCGAAGCGCAACCCACCCAGACCCATTCCCCTATATTACCCCTTCACCTAACACAACAGGCAATTTAGCATGGCCAATTCACCTAACCTGCACATATTTGGACTGTGGGAGGAAACCGGAGCACCTGGAGGAAACCCAAGCAGACACAGGGAGAATGTGCAAACTCCACACAGACAGTCGCCTGAGGTGGGAATTGAACCCGGGTTTCTGGCGCTGTGAGGCAGCAGTGCTAACCACTATGCCACCATGCCGCCCTCATCAACCTTCCAAGTCACTTCATCAAAGAGCTCTATCAAACTTGTGAGGCATGATCTCCCACTCACAAAGCCATGCTGACCACTCCTAATCAAACCCTGTCTTTCCAAAAGCATGTATATCTTATCTCTCAGAATCTTCTCAAGTAACTTACCCACCATAGATGTTAGGCTTACAGGTCTATAGTTCCCAGGCTTTTCTTTGCAGCCCTTCTTGAATAATGGCACAACATTCACTACCCTCCAGTCTTCCGGGACTTCACCTGTGGCTAATGATGATGCAAAAATATCAGCCAGGGCCCTACAATTTCTTCTCTAGCCTCTTGCAGTGTTCCTGGATATATCTGGTCAGGACCATGAGATTTCTCCAACTTCATATATTCTAATACATCTAACACCTCCTCTACTGTGACATGGACAGTCTTCAAGATATCACCATTAATGTCCCCAAGTTCCTAAATCTTCATGTTTTTCTCCATGATAAACACAGAGGAGAAATATTCATTGAGGACCTTGCCCATCTCCTGCAGTTCAACACATACATGTCCACTTTGGTCCTTGAGGGGCCTATACTCTGTTTAGTTATTCTTTTTTCTTTAATATACTTAAATGACCTCTTTGGATTCACCCAAATCTTTTCAGCCAAGGCTATCTCATGCTCCCTTTCTCACCTTCCTGATTTCCTTCTTCAGTCACCTCCTGTATTCCCCATATACCTCCAGGGATTCCCTTGATCCCAGCTGCCTGTAACATGAGCCACGCTTCCTTTTTTCTGGTTAATGCCTCAATATCTGTTGTCATCCAGGGTTTCCTATTCCTGCCATCTTGCCCTTCACCCTCATAGGAACATATGGAGCTTGAACTCTAGCTAACTCACTTTAAAGGCCTCCCACTTGCTGGAAGTCCCTTTGCATCCGAACAAATTACTTCAATCAACTCCTGCAAGCTCCTGTCTAACTCCATCAAAATTTGCCTTGCCTCAGTTTAGAACTTGAACCTGGGGACCAGTTTTTTTCCTCTCCATAACTATTTTAAAATTAATAGAACTATTGTCACTGTCCCACAGGGCTTCTCCACTGTCACTTCAGTCCCTTGTCCTGCCCTATTTCCCAAGAGTAGGTCGAGTTTTGCCCCTTCCCAAGTAGGACCCTCTATACACTGCTTGAGGAAACTTTCCTGAATGCACTTAACAAATTCCACCATATCTAAGCCCTTAAAGCTCTGGCAGTCTCAGCCTATGTTAGGAACATTAAAATCCCCCATTGTGACAACCCTATTGCTCCCGCAAATCTCCCCAATCTCCCTGTATATTTGTTCTTCTAATTCCTGTTGACTATTCAGGGGCCTATAGTACAAACCCAATAACATCACCATCCCCTTCTTATTTCTTAGATCCACTCACAAAGACTCATTGGATGATCCTTCATTTACTTCATCTGACTACTGCTGTGATATCCGCCTGAATCAAAAATACAACTCCCCCTCCCCTCTTTCCACCACCTCTGCCCTGACTAAAGCACCTGTACCGTGGCACATTAAGCTGCCATTCCCGTCCCTCCCTCAGCCATGTTTCTGTAATGGCTATAATATCCCAGTCCCATGTACCTATCCACGCCTGAGTTCATCAGCCTTACCTGTCAGCCCTCTTCATTGAAGGAGATGCAGTTTAATCCAACAGGTATTCCTTGCTCCCTGTTATGTTCCAGCCTGACCTGTCTCTTCAACTTACTATTTCTGATTGCAGTCTCTCCTTCCAGCCTTGCACTTCCCTCTATGCTACTGAAGATCCCCACCCCACTGCCAATCTAGTTTAAATGCTCCCTTGCAGCACTAACAAACCTGGCCGCCAAAATATTGGTTCCCCTCCAGTTCAGGTGCAACCTGTCCCTCTTGAACAGGTCACCTCTGCCCCACAAAAGATCCAAATGATCTAAAAATCTGAATCCCTGCCCCCATCACTAATTCTTTATCCACGCATTCATCAGCCAAATCCTCTTATTCTTACCCTCACTAGCATGTGGCACTGGAAGTAATCTGAAGATTATCACTGATGAGGTCCTGGTTTTTAACATTTTTCCTAGCTCTCTATAATCACTCCTGAGGACCTCATCCCTATTTAGATAGAACATAGAATAATACAGCACAGAACAGGCCCTTCAGCCCACGATGTTGTGCTGACCATTGATCCTCATGTAAGGTAAACTTAATGTACGAACCCTCAAATTTCTGTGACCATATGCATGTCCAGCAGTCTCTTAAATATCTCCAATGACCTCGCTTCCACAACTGCTGCTGGCAATGCATTCCATGCTCCCACAACTCTCTGCATAAAGAACCTGCCTCTGACATCCCCTCTATACTTTCTGCCAAACAGCTTAAAACTATGACCCCTTGTGTTAACAATTTCTGCCCTGGGAAAAAGTCTCTGACTATCAACTCTATCTATGCCTCTCATTATCTTGTACACCTCAATTAGGTCCCCTCTCTTCCTTCCCTTTTCCAATGAAAAAAGTCCAAGCTCAAACCTACATCAGTTCTACCTACATCATTTGTGCCAACGTGTACAATGATTTCTGGCTGCTCCCCCGCCCCCCCTTGAGAATGTTCTGCAGCTGCTCTGAGACATCCGAGACCCTGGCACCTGGGAGGCAACACACTATCCTCGATTCCCGTTTGCGGTCACAGAATCTCCTATCTGACCCATAACTATCGAGTCTCCTACCACTAAAGACCTGTTTACCTTTACCCTTTCCGACTGTGTCCCAGAACCAGTCGTAGTGCCCCCAACCTGGTTACTGCTGCTTTCCCATAAATGGTCATCTTCCCCCAACAGTATCCAAAATCATATACTTGTTTTCAAGGGGAATGGCCACAGGGGATTCCTGCAATCTCTGCCTACTCCCTTTGCCTTTCCTGGTGGTCACCCGGCTACTCTCTGCCTGTACCTTAGGTGTGACCACCTCACTAAACTCTTATCTGTGAAGTGTTCAGCATCTCGGATATTCCTGAGTGTATCCAGCTCCAGCTCCAGCTCCAGCTCCCTAACATGGTCTCCCAGGAGCTGCAGTTGGGTGCACTTCTGATAGGTGTAGTCATCAGGGATGACGGAAGTCTCCCTGAACTCCCACATCCTGCAGGGTGAAAAAATCTCAGGCAGAGATGTATAGTTTACTTCGCACAGGGTGTGCGCGAGGCAAGATCAACAATAGCAAGATCAGCATTATTTGAACTTAGAGAGTCAATTCATCAATACAAACGGTCGGGAAGAAAGCTGTTCTTGAATCTGTTGGTGTGTGTATTGAAGCTCCTGTGTCTTCTGCCTGATAGAAGGGGTTTAGGAGAGGTTGAAGATATGGGGCTGAACTGTACGCTTTTACAGCTGATTGCATGTTACATTGACTTTTTTTTCAAGGATTCTCACCGAGAGGCCAATGAGATTTCTCACCACATCTTACCAAACATATCTCATTAACAACCTGTCCCAACTCTATGATGTCCCGCGAGTCAGATTCTATCCCATCTTACTAAGCGCTTTTGCAGAAACAACTCACCACTTAAGGTAAATCTGCTGAAAGACTGGTGTCCCTGGTAACCATACCATGTTTAAAAGGCCTCTATTCACCAGAACAAGCAGCCACAAAGCCACGCTACTCATGACGCAAAGCTGTCATGGCTGACACATCCTCACACATACAATCAATCCCATTCTCTCACCCTTGCTGCTGTTTAGCCACCAGGTCTCATAGCTTCTTGAAAGTGAAGTCCCAGGTAGACAGGGTGGTTTGGCATGGTTGCCTTCATTGGTCAGAACAATGAGTACAGGAGGTGAGCAATCATATTGTGGCTATACAGGGCTTTGGCGAGGCCAATATTAAAAAAACTGTGTCCAACTCTGGTGTCTCTGCCTTCAGAAGGATGTTGTTAAACCTTAAAGGGTCAGAAAAGATTTACAAGGATGTTGCCAGGACTGGAGGGTTTGATCTAAAGGAAAGGCTAAATAGGCTGGGGTTATTTTCTCTGGGGCATCAGAGTCCTTATAGAGATTTACAAGATCATGAGGGGCATGGATAGGGTGAACAGCGAAAGTCTTTTTTCAGGGTAGGTGAGTCCAAAATTAGAGGGCACAGAGTCATGGAAATATACAGCAGGGAAACAGATCCTTCAGTCAGACTCGTCCATGCCAACCAGATATCTTATATAAATCTACTCCCATTTGTTAGAATTTGGCCTATTTCCCTCTAAACCCTTCCTATTCACATAGCCGTCTAGATGTCTTTTAAATGTTGTAATCGTACCAGCCTCCACCACTTTCATACACGCACCACTCTCTGTGTGAAAAAATTGCCCCTAAGGTCCCTTTTATATCTTTCCCCTCTCACCCTAAACCTATGCCCTCCAGTTTTAGATTACCCCATCCCAGGGAAAAGACTTTGTCTATTTACCCTATCCATGCTCCTCATGACTTTATAAACCTCTATAAGGTCACACCTTAGCCTCCGACGCTCCAAAGAAAATAGTATCAGCCTATTCAACCTTTCCCTTATAGCTCAAACTCTCCAACCCTGGCAACATCCTCATAAATCTTTTTTGATTGCTTTCAGGTTTCACAATATCCTTTGTATAGGAGGAAGCCAGACATGTACACAATACTCCAAAAGTGGCCTAACCAATGTTCTGTACAGCCTCAACAGGACCTCCCAACTCCTATACTCAATGCACTGACCAACAAAGATAAGCATATCAAACACTTTCTTCACCATCCTATCTACCTGCAACTCCACTTTCAAGGAACAATGAATCTGCACTCCAAAATCTTTTTGTTTAGCAACACTCCTCAAACCTTACCATTAAGTGTATAAGTCCTGTCCTAATTTGCCTTTCCAAAATACAACACCTCACATTTATCTAAATTAAACTCCATCTGACACTCCTCGGCCCAGTGGTCCATCTGATCAAGATCCTGTTGTACTCTTATGTAACCTTCTTTGCTGTCCACCTCCAATTTTAGTGACATCTACAAATTGGTAACCATACTTCCTATGTTTAAGGTAAGAAGGTAAAAGTTTAAAAAGGACCTGAGTGGTAACTTTTTCATGCAATAAATGGTGCATGTATAGAACAAGTTGCTGGAGGAAGTGGCGGAGACTGGTACAATTACAACATTTAAAAGACATCTGGATGGGTATATGAATAGGGAGGGTTTAGAAGGATATGAACCAAATGCAGTAATAATCAGACTGAGCACATTCTCATTCAGGTAAACATTCATTGTTCCAAAACCCTCAGGACCAGCTGTCTTTCGGATTTTGGAATTTTTCAGATAAGGGATTAAATGACATTTTCATAGTAAAATAAACAAAAAATTACCAAAAAGCAGACACACCTGTGATTAGTACGAGCACTGAGACAAAATTGATGCCTGTCACTGCTGGGCCATGCTGCTCAGTGACGTGGGTCGAGTGGGCATGGAGATGCGTTAGCTGAATGCACGCCAAACAACCTTGTTAATGAGAAAAAACCTTCAGGAAAAAACATTGGATTTCGGTGCTTTTTGGATTTCAGAATTTCAGACAAAAGATTGTCTATCTATACTTACGGATATCCTCACCAGATTCACGCAAGCCATTCGCATCTGAGACCAAAATGCCTCAACAATAACATGTGTTAAAGTGTGTCGGAGAATTGTCCAATTTCAAATACAGCTCATACATAGACCCTGTGAAATTGACACGCTTGTTTATTTCACAATATTGTGGGAAGAGGTTAATGACCGCTCAAGTACAAAATGGCCGCTCTGCACCGATGAGTCAGAACCTCTTCCCTCAGTTAAAGACATATGCAGTTTATAAAGGGTTACAAATAGTTGATAGTTTAATAATATCGAAAAGGGCTACTAATATTGGTAATCCAAGATAGAGGACGGAAAGAATTTCTGGCTGTAAGAGCTGCTCCTTTTTTTGAGGTACTTTAGGTGCTGGAGGTAATTTCCTCGAATTCCAGGAGCAGCAATTACTGTTTTATATGCTGTTGCATTGTTTTGAAACTTTGGAAAAAAAAAGTCAAAACAACAGCAGTTTAAAAGGGAGAAGAGCAGACAAAGGAAGCACGTGGTGAGG
>NC_057735.1:42966686-42970812 GCF_004010195.1 Chiloscyllium plagiosum | reverse complement strand
GAGGCAGATGTTTGCAGGTAAAGGGATGGCTGGAAAATGGAAGCCTTCAGAAATGAGATAACAAGAATCCAGAGAAAGTATATTCCTGTCAGGGTGAAAGGGAGGGCTGGTAGGTATAGGGAATGCTGGATGACTAAAGAAATTGAGGGTTTGGTTAAAAAATAGAAGGAAGCATATGCAAGGTATAGACAGGATAGATCAAGTGAATCCTTAGAAGAGTATAAAGGAAGTAGGAGTATACTTAAGAGGGAACTCAGGAGGGCAAAAAGGGGACATGAGATAGCTTTGGCAAATAGAACTAAGGAGAATTCAAAGTGGAGTTGCAGGTAGATAGGATAGTGAAGAAGGCATTTGGTATGCTTTCCTTGAGTATTGAGTACAGGAGTTGGGAGGTCATGTTGCAGCTGTACAGGACATTGGTTTGGCCACTGTTGGAATATTGCATGCAATTCTGGTCTCCTTCCTATCGGAAAGATGTTGTGAAACTTGAAAGAGTTCAGAAAAAAATTACAAGGATGTTGCCCGGGTTGGAGGATCTGAGCCACAGGGAGAGGCTGAACAGGCTGGGGCTGTTTTCCCTGGAGCATCGGAGGCTGAGGGGCGACCTTATAGAGGTTTACAAAATTATGAGGGGCATGGATAGGATAAATAGACAAAGTCTTTTCCCTGGGATCAGGGAGTCCAGAATTAGAGGGCATAGGTTTAGGGTGAGAGGGGAAAGATATAAAAGAGACCTACGGGGCAACTTTTTCACGTAGACGGTGGTACGTGAATGGAATAAGCTGCCAGACGATGTGGTGGAGGCTGGTACAATTGCAACATTTAAGAGGCATTTGGATAGGTATATGAATAGGATGGGTTTGGAGGGATATGGGCTGGGTGCTGGCAGGTGGGACTAGATTGGGTTGGGATATCTGGTCGGCATGGACAGGTTGGACCGAAGGGTCTGTTTCCATGCTGTACATCTCTATGACTCTATGACTCTATAGAATAAAGAATCATTCAGGGTGAAGGAAGCTGTTTAGGCTCTGATGCCTGTGCAGGCTCTTTAAAATGCTTTCCAATTATACGTACATTCCCCTGTTCTGTCCCTGTAACATTGCTATTTTGTTCCTTTTCAAGAATGAGTTTGGTCTTGTTCTCTGGAATTCAGTAGGTTTGTGGTGCATATGCGTCTGCTCATTACTAATCCTGTTGGGACAATTCTTCCCTTTGGTTAATTTATGAATCCTTTTAATCAATTCTTGAAATCATCACCTGAATGGTAACCACAAGGGAGTCTCCACTCAAATTGGGGTCCCCTCCATTTATATTGCCTGTGGTTATTGGGGCAACTCTCTATATCAGACAATTAATGTCAGCCATTTGTTATTCACATAAACATCAAATACAAAGGCATTGTTCTTTTATATTGTGAATTGCTTAGTTTGGACAGGCTCAGCTGTTCGTTCACAGCTGTTTAACCTCCAATTATTTCAATGAAGTGTTTATAATAACATTCTATGATTTTATAGCTGGGAACCAGACTAGCACACTGACAATATCTCATTCTCAGGCTTCTTCGAGTTCTGAATCAATCATGAGTTCCTCATGTGGATTGCTTTAACTAGTATAACCTAGTGACTAGTACGGTTTCTTCCAGCCGTACAATCCTCTGAGAGCTCTGTGCTTCTCCAGTTCTGGTAGATTTGAGGTTAATTCCAAAGTGTTCAATGGGGGATCAGTCAGTTGCCTGGACATTAGACTCTGGAATATGATCCTAAATCTTTCAGCCTCTCTATCTGTCACACCTTCTTTAAAGACACTTTCTAAAACCTATCTCTGACCAAGCTGATGTTCACCTGCCCTTCGTTTCCCTACAGGAATCAGCATCAAATTTTGTTTGATAATCCTTCGATGAAGTATCTTTGTTTGTTTTACAATAGGCATTGCACAAATGCCAATTGTTGTCAGTTTATAATGGAGTGGATCAATTTTTTCAAACAGTACCAAATGTTAAATGTTACTGGTTCATTCATTCTTTGCTGCAGCTGTATCTTTCTGTCTCTGTTTTACTCCAGCATCTGTCTCATGTCTGTCGCGATGAGAAGAAAAAAAAGTATTGATTTTCCTTCATCCAGTTTTCCTTCCTGTTAGGCTCATGCATGAGATTCATTAATAGTAATGATCTCTGACCTTTGGCTAACACAGGCCACCATAGGGGTGCATGCCCTCCTACCTCTATCCCCTGCAGCTTTAGTTGGCTGAGTTCTTTTGATTTACTTTTCGTGTTTCTCTTGCTTTTCTTTCCCCGTGGCCTGTCTTTCTTGTAAATTTTGGGCAATTGTTTCCTGCATGATAAAGAAATGTATTTATTGTGAGCCAGTGACCGCTTTGTAACATGAGATTTGTACACATAGGCAGCACAAAGATCATGAAGCAAGGGTTCTTTATTCCATTGGTTTTAGGTCATTCCAACTCTAAAGGGAAAGGAAGGTGAAACACGGAAGATACAGTATTTACATAGAATCAACTCTGTGGTTTGTGTCTGGTGAGAAAGCCCTTTGTTTGTCTGCTTCTTCTCCACCTAAACTTCCTTCCCTCAAAGCCACCCTTCATACAAGAAGTATTTGTTCATCTGCTCCAGTTGCTCTGCTCATTGCCTTCTCTCACCATCACCACCTGCTGCTGGAGGTCCCAATGCAACTGTTACAACTGTCCTGCTTCGTGACCTCCCTCATCACATCACTTGCAGGTGGAGGCTGTGTTCTGCACTTCCCTGCTTGAGGCTTGCTAGCCTTGCAACTATGCATAGCTTACAGTGATGTTTGCAAAGTCATAGATAGAGTCATAGAGACGTACAGCATGGAAACAGACCCTTCGGTCCAACTTGTCTATGCTGACCAGCTATCCCAACCCAATCTAGTGCCACTTGCCGGCACCCGGCCCATATCCCTCTGAACTCTTCCTATTCATATACCAACCCAGATGCCTTTTTCTTCTCAGAGCTTGTCTCTCTGTCCTCTTGGATGCTATCTCAAATACCTAGCTCAGCCTCGTGTAATACTTGTCTATCCATTCATTGACCTGGTCATCTCCAGAAGGTGTGGTGAGCCCAAAGAAATGGTCCAGCCACGGGTGGTATTATAAGCATAAACCAGCTCCAGAAGGGGCTCAAGCTACTTTTATTTACTTTCAGGAAGTAAGATGCACAGATGAGCATGAAAAGTACAGTTGAATCATTCACACTTTCCATTATCCTCTGGAAGGATACATGTCTTGACAATGCTACTGATGTGGCAAAACTCCTGTAGGATCTTGCTCTTAAAGCCCCTGAATCTGACATGGATTAACTAAACTGTACACTGTGGGAGAAGGGGAAACCATTTTGATTTCAGAAGCCAATTTTCCTAGCTAAGAGGGGACATACCCCCAGTATCCACAATAAGTGATGTCTCAAGTGATACACAGGGAATGACTGTGAACAAGCCATTTCCTAATCAGAGGAAACACGTTAACTAAACGACTTGCTAATGGGATTATCTCACTGACAATGATACTTCACCTCCGCACCCATTGGCAGGAGCCCCAATGGCTTTCTCGCTCTATGGGGAACCCTAGCTAAAACAATGCCTCCGCAGACAAGATATCATCAAACTACTTAAAGTTGATGACCACAGGCCATGAGCCACTTTGCAGAAGATGCAACTAATCGGTGCTGTCAGACCATTAATATAGAGTCATAGAGTCATAGAGATGTAAGTATGGAAACAGACCCTTCGGTCCAACCCATCCATGCTGACCAGATATCCCAACCCAATCTAGTCCCACCTGTCAGCACCCAGTCCATATCCCTCCAAACCCTTCCTATTCATATACCTATCCAAATGCTCTTAAATGTTGCAATTGTACCAGGCTCCACTACATCCTCTGGCAGGTCATTCCACCAGGCTCCACTACATCCTCTGGCAGGTCATTCCATACACGTACCACCCTCTGCGTGAAAAAGTTGCCCCATAGGTCTCTTTTATATCTTTCCCCTCTCACCCTAGTTCTGGACTCCCCGACTCCAGGGAAAAGACTTTGTCTATTTATCCTATCCATGCCCCTCATAATTTTGTAAACCTCTATAAGGTCACCCCCTCAG
>NC_057735.1:42942972-42966679 GCF_004010195.1 Chiloscyllium plagiosum | reverse complement strand
AAGCATACCAAATGCCTTCTTCACTATCCTATCTACCTGCAACTCCACTTTCAAGGAGCTATGAACCTGCACTCCAAGGTCTCTTTGTTCAGCAACACTCCCTAGGACCTTACCATTAAGTGTATAAGTCCTGCTAAGATTTGCTTTACTAAAATGCAGCCCCTTGCATTTATCTGAATTAAACTCCATCTGCCACTTCTCAGCCCATTGGCCCATCTGGTCCAGATCCTGTTGTAATCTGAGGTAATCCTCTTCACTGTCCACTACACCTCCAAGTTTGGTGTCATCTGCAAACTTACTAACTGTACCTCTTATGCTCGCATCCAAACCATTTATGTAAATGGCAAAAAGTAGAGGACCTAGCACCAATCCTTGTGGCACTCCACTGGTCACAGGCCTCCAGTCTGAAAAACAACCCTCCATCACCACCCTCTGTCTTCTACCATTGAGCCAGTTCTGTATCCAAATGGCATGTTCTCCCTTTATTCCATGAGATCTAACCTTGCTAATCAGTCTCCCATGGGGAACCTTGTTGAACACCTTACTGAAGTCCATATAGATCACATTTACTGCTCTGCCCTCATCAATGTTCTTTGCTACTTCTTCAAAATACTCAGTCAAGTTTGTGAGACATGATTTCCCAAGCACAAAGCCATGATGACTATCCTGAATCAGTCCTTGCCTTTCCAAGTACATGTACATCCTATCCCTCAGGATTCCCTCCAACAACTTGCCCACCACTGAGGTCAGGCTCACCAGTCCATAGTTCCCTGGCTTGTCTTTACTGCCCTTCTTAAAGAGTGGCACCATGTTTGCCAACCTCCAGTCTACCGGCATCTCACCTGTGACTATCTATGATACAAATATCTCAGCAAGAGGCCCAGCAATCACTTGTCTAGTTTCCCACAGAGTTCTCGGGTACACCTGATCAGGTCCTGGGGATTTATCCACCTTTAACTATTTCAAGACATCCAGCACTTCCTCCTCTGTAATCTGGACATTTTGCAAGATGTGACCATCTATTTCCCTACAGTCTATATCTTCCATTTCCTTTTCCACTGTAAATACTGATGCAAAATATTCATTTATTATCTCCCCCATTTTCTGTGGCTCCACACAAAGGCTGCCTTGCTGATCTTTGAGTGGCCCTATTCTCTCCCTAGTTACCCTTTTGTCCTTAATATATTTGTAAAAACCCTTTGGATTCTCCTTAATTCTATTTGCCAACACTATCTCATGTCCCCTTTTTGCCCTCCTGCATTGAGTAATTGAGTCATAGAGACGTACAGCATGGAAACAGACCCTTCAGTCCAACTCATCCATGCCGACCAGATATCCCAACCCAAAGTAGTCCCATCTGCCAGCACAAGGCCCATATCCCTCCAAACCCTTCCTATTCATATACCCATTCAGATGCCTTTTGAATGTTGCAATTGTACGAGCCTCCACCATTTCCTCTGGCAACTCATTCCATACACGTACCACCCTCTGCATGAAAATGTTGCCCCTTAGGTTTCTTTTATATCTTACCCCTCTCACCCTAAACCTATGCCCTCTAGTTCTGGACTCCCCCACCCCAAGGAAAATGCTTTGTCTATTTACCCTATCCATGCCCCTCATGATTTTGTAAACCTCTATAACGTCGCCCCTCAGCCTCCGACGCTCCAGGGAAAATAGCCCCAGCCTGTTCAGCCTCTCCCTGTAGCTCAAATCCTTCAACCCTGGCAACATCCTTGTAAATCTTTTCTGAACACTTTCAAGTTTCATAACATCTTTCTGATAGGAAGGAGACCAGAATTGCACGCAATATTCCAATAGTGGCATAACGAATGTCCTGTACAGCCGCAACATGACCACCCAACTCCTGTACTCAATACTCAAGGAAAGCATACCAAACGCCTTCTTCACTATCCTATCGACTCCACTTTCAAGGAGCAATGAACTTGCACTCCAAGGTCTCTTTGTTCATCAACACTCCCTAGGACCTTACCATTAAGTGCATAAATACTGCTAAGATTTGCTTTCCCAAAATGTAGCACCTCACATGTATCTGAATTAAACTCCATCTGCCACTTCTCAGCTCAGTGGCCCATCTGATCAAGATCCTGTTGTGCTCTGAGATAACCTTCCTCGCTGTTCACCACACCTCCAATTTTGGTGTCATCTGCAAACTTACTAACTGTACCTCTTATGCTCAAATCCATATCATTTATATAAATAATGAAGAGTAGTGGACCCAGCACCGATCCTTGTGGCACTCCACTGGTCACAGGCCTCCAGTCTGAAAAACAACCCTCCACCACCACCCTCTGTCTTCTACCTTTGATGATGAGAATCACACGATAGTGTTCCATGGATTCTCTAAAGATAACGGCAGACTATAATGCCATTGCTACCACTGCCGTGAAAATGTTTCAATACAATGAACCGGGGAAATAATAGTGGTATTTAACGTTAAACTATTAACCAACTAATCTTCTAGGACCTGGGTTCAAATCCAGCCATGGCAGATGGTGGAATTTAAATTCAATAAAACTCTGGAATGAAGAGCCTAATGATAATCATGTCACCAATTGTCAGAAAAACACATCTTGTTCATTGATGACCTTTAGGGCAGGAATCTGCCATCCTTAGCTGGTTTGGTTTATATGTGACTCTTGACCCACAGCAATGTGGTTGATTCTTAACTGCACTCTGGGCAATTAGGGATAGGTAATAAATGCTGGCATAGCCCATGAATGAATAAAAAATAACCTTGAGAGAACAGCATATCCAAGAATATGCATGCACTTCCACACAACACAGAAGCCTCTTGACATGTAGCTCTATGAATTCACTGGGAATGATCTTCTGGAATTCCACGTAAGTACTTGTTGAAGGGTTTGGATCACCGACAACACTACATTAGAAATCACACTCTCTGTGATGCGTGCTGATATTACTTCTATCATCTGAATAGCTGCCTGGAGGGATCCATTTTAGGGAAGTACACCAAACAAAAAATAGACTCAAGGTGCACCTTTTGAATGGAGCAGAAAAATGGGGATTAGCAAAGAAACAATCCAAAGTGAAATTATGGGACTACTTTGTAGTGCAATCAAACACGTGAACAGATTCCAACATCATCATACCTTAAATGTTGATTTTGTCATAAAAACTAGATTATTAGTTCATTTGAGCAAAAATGATGGAATTTAAGACCTACTAAGGTGTAAACTCATCATTTGAATGATATCTCCCTTACTAGGACTGCTGCATTTTACACATTCCCTTACTTCTGTGACAAATTAGGGAAAATCTTAAATGGTGAGGAAAGACTGCCTTATCCTTCACCAGTCCTGCACAACAAATCCCAAACACAGACCATGTTTTAAGTCCTACTAATCTATCAAACTCTATCCACATTGGGGAGACAGGACGCCAACTTGGGGATCACTTCAGAGAAAATCTCTGGGTCACCCACACCAACCAACTCCACCACCAAAAACTTCAACTCCCCCTCCCACTCCATCAAGGACATGCAGGGCCTGGCCCTCCTCCGTCACCAAACCCTAACCACCTAATGCCTGGAGGAAGAATGCCTCTTCTTCTGTCTTGGAACCCTGCAAACACACGGGATTAATGTGGATTTCACCAGTTTCCTCATTGCCTGTCCCCCAACCTTATCCCAGTCCCAAGCCTCCAACTCAGCATCACCCTCTTGACCTGTCCATTGTCATTCCCATCTATCCACTCCACCCTCCTCTCCGACCAATCACTTCTCCACCCACCTTCATATACCTATTGTATTCCCAGCTATTTTCTCCTACTCCTCAGATGCTGCCTGACCTCTCTGCTTTTCCAGCATCCCACTCTCGACTCTGATCTCCAACATCTGCATAGAGTCATAGAGTCACAGAAATGTACAGCACATAAACAGACCCTTCAGTCCAACCTGTCCATGCCGGCCAGATATCCCAAACCAGTCTAGTCCCACTTACCAGCACCTGGCCCATATCCCTCCTAACCCTTCCTATTCATATACCCATCCAAATGCCTTTTAAATGTTGCAATTGTACCAGCCTCCACTACTTCCTCTGGTGGCTCATTCCATACACATACCACCCTCTGAGTGAAAAAGTTGCCCCTTAGGTCCCTTTTATATCTTTCCTCTCCCACCCTAAACCTATGCCTTCTAGTTCTGGATTCCCCCACCCACTCCAGGGAAAAGGCTTTGTCTATTTACCCTATCCATGCCCCTCATGATTTTACAAACCTTGATAAGGTCACCCCTCAGCCTCTGACACTCCAGGGAAAACAGCCCTAGTTATTCAACCTCTCTCTATAGCTCAAATCCTCCAATCCTGGCAACATCCTTGTAAAATGTTTCTGAACCCTTTCAGGTTTCACAACATCTTTCCGAAAGGAAGGAGACCAGATGTGCATGCAATACTCCAAAAGTGGCCTAACTAATGTCCTGTACAGCTGCAACATGCCCTCCCAACTCCTATAATCAGTGGTCTGACCAATAAAGGAAAGCGTTCCAAATGCCGTCTTCATTATCCTATCTACCTGCAACTCCACTTTCAAAGAAGTATAAAACTGCACTCCAAGGTCTCTTTATTCAGCAACACTCCCTAGGACCTTGCCATTAAGTATATAGATCCTGCTAAGATTTGCTTTCCCACTATTTATCTAAATTAAACTCCATCTGCCACTTCTCAGCCCATTGGCCCATCTGATCAAGATCCTGTTGTAATCTGAGGTAACCTTCTTCGCTGTCCACTACACCTCCAATTTTGGTGTCATCTGCAAAATTACTAACTATACTCTTATGCTCACATCCAAATCATTTATATAAATAGTGAAAAGTAGTGGACGCAGCATCGATCCTTTTGGCACTCCACTGGTCACAGGTTTCCAGTCTGAAAAACAATCCTCCACCACCATTCTCTGTCTTCTACCTTTGAGCCAGTTCTGTATCCAAACGGCTAGTTCTCCCTGTATTCCATGAGATCTAACCTTGCTAACCAGTCTCCCATGAGGAACCTTGTTGAACGCCTTACTGAAGTCCATATAGATCACATCTACCGCTCTGCCCTCATCAATCCTCTTTGTTACTTCTTCAAAAAACTCAATCAAGTTTGTGAGACATGATTTCCCAGGCACAAAGCCATGTTGACTATCCTTAATCAGTCATTGCCTTTCCAAATACATGTACATCCTGTCCCTCAGGACTCCCTCCAACAACTTGCCCACCACTGATGTCAGGCTCACCAGTCTATAGTTCCCTGGCTTGTCCTTACCACCCTTCTTAAAGAGTGGCACCACGTTTGCCAACCTCCAGTCTTCTGGCACCTCACCTGTGACTATTGATGATAACAATATCTCAGCAAGGGGCCCAGCAATCACTTCCCTCACTTCCCACAGAGTTCTAGTGTACACCTGATTAGATCCTAGGAATTTATCCACTTTTATGCGTTTTAAGACATCCAGCACCAGCTCCTCTGTAATATGGACATCTATTTTTCTACATTCTACATCTTCCATATCCTTTTCCACAGTAAACACTGATGCAATATATTTGTTTAGTATCTCCCCTATCTCCTGCAGCTTCACACAAATGCTGCCTTGCTGATCTTTGAGGGGCTGTATTCTCTCCCTATTTAGTCTTTTGTCCTTAATGTTTTGCAAAAACCCTTTGTGTTCTCCTTAACTCTATTAGCCAAAGCTATCTCATTTCCCCTTTTTGCCCTCCTGATTTCTCTCTTAAGTATACTCCTACTGCCTTTATATTTTTGTAAGGATTCACTTGATCTATCCTGTCTATACCTGACATATACTTCCTTCTTTTTCTTCAGTCCTCACTTTCTCCAAGAGGAGGTCGGTGCAAAGGGATGCAGATAGGTTAAGTGAGTGGGCAAAAATTTGGCGCATGGAGAATAATGTGGTAAATTGTGAACTTGTTCACTTTGGCAGGAAGAATAGGAAAGGATAGTATACAAGTTAAATGAGATGGATTGCTGAACTTGGAGGTACAGAGAGCACAGATGTTTTGGTACATGAGTCACAAAAAGTTTAGCTTTAAGATATGGCAAGCATCTAGGAAGGAAAGTGGGATGTTGGCACTTATTGCAAGATAAATAGTATATCAGAATAGGGTCTTAGTGAGACCGCATCTGCACTATTCTATACTGTTTTAGTCTCCTAATTTATAAAAGAATATAACTTCAATAGAAGCAGTTCACAGAATGTTCACTCATTGGTGGGGTGAAGAGTTTATCTAATGAATAAAGGTTGAACAGGTTAGGCCTTTGCACATTGGAATTTAGAATGAGAGGTGATCTTAACCTGCTGCAATGCACCATTCCCTTATATGTTTCCAAGGTTTTGTGCACTTGGATTATCAAGGCCATTTGTCACCAAGAGAAATAGTCCTTGCATGCCTAGATAGCAGCACACACACTGATTATAGTCCATAATGGAATGGGTACAAGAGTTTCAGCTCTCTCCACACTCTGTACATACCAGCTGTCATCACAAGCTCTGCCGTTGGACAGCAGAGAATCAGGCACTTTGTTTGTACAACCATGAGCAGTTTAAGCCCATATGCCTCAATGCCTCAATACTCAATGCCTCAAAGATTCTGGAAGAAGCACACAAATCCTAGTAAGTTTTCTTATGGGATCTGTAGGGGAGCAGAAGCTTCTGTTCAGGATAGAGCAGTGTACAGCCCCAAGCCAGTGAGAAGGCATGAGATGACTGCAATGCAATGCCATGATAGTCATACAGCGTGGCTGGTCAAGCAAGGTAAGGGAACACACCATTACCTTCCATTAAGTCAGTGTGGAAGCATTCATCATCCTTACAATTGGTTCTCCATCAAGCTCCCTTAAAAAGCTTTTAAGGCTGCCCTGACTGGTCATTATGGTGCAGGATTTACTTAGTGTCACAAGACGATTACCCACTTTCACTTTCCAGCACAAAACTGCTCAGTTCTAATGGATATTCTACATTATGTCTCAGATTTCTTTTTCCCTCCTTGTTGCATCTCTTAATCAGAGGTACAAACAAAACTGACTCTTTAGCTGCTGAAGTATTTTCATCTGGTTTTTCATTTTATAAAAATTGAACAAATTCACTGAAAATCTTACCTTTCTCCTCGGCAAAAGAAGATAATAGGTATTAAATCGTACGTCTTAAAATAATTTCCTTGTTTCTTATATGTTTAGAACTACAATATCATATTCAGGACAAAATTAATACAAGTTATTATATATTTCAAAGAGAACGAACAATTTATGCTCAGCACAATGGAATGGACAGACTTACCTGTCGTGAGTTTATAATGAAAATCAAGAAGCCAAAATGCAAACTAACAGCTTTTTCTTTAACCTTCTCCACCAAGAATTCATTGAACCATAAAACTGCACAGCACAGATGGAGGCCATTTGCTCCATTAAGCCTGCCAATTATTCTGTAGAATTATCCAGTTAGTGCCACTCTCCAGTTCTTTCCCCTTATCCCTCTACTTTGTTCCACTTCGATTTTGAAAGTTACTATTCTACCAGCCTATCAGGCAGAGTATTCTAAATTTTGACCACTCATTATGTCACCTCTGGTTCTTTTTCCAATCACTTTAAGTCAAAGCTCTCTATTCACCAACCATTCAATAGAGCAATTAAAATTGGGCTGTCATAATCATTTTTCCAAATAGAAAAGCCCTTTATGTTTTACTTTACTTTATTGAGTCTCCTTTTAGCCTGCAAAGCTGATTAAGGTTGGTTAGAAATGTAGACTAAAAGGGAAAAGGGGGATGTGGGAAACATTTAAAGAAATCACCTGCATTTAAAATTTTCAACAAAATGCATCTCAGGCTTACTAGAGAAGGTAAGGATCATGTTCAACAAGATTGGTAGCTAGGAACCAGTAAAACATGACTGAAGATTGATAGAAAAGGGATATTATAAAATGAGGCAAGTCAGTTAGCTCAGTTGGCTAGGTGGTTAGCATGTGGCTTAGAATAATGCGAACAGTGCAGATCTGTAACTCATTATCAATTAGAAAAACTTATGAGCTTACTCCTTGCTGCTCCTAAGTGTGAAATACAAGGGTAAAAACAGCTCAAGATGAATCATAAGCAGAAGATGTGCCAAGGAACAGTTTCTGTGCAGATCATATAGAGTAAATAGATTATGAAGATAAACTAACCAGAAATATAAACACTATTTGCACGGCATTCAGAAAGATATAAAAAGCAGGAGAGTAGCTAAAGTAAACATCTGTTTCTTAGAAGCAGATGACAGAAAATTACCACAAAGAATAAGGAATTGGCAGGCAATTTGATCAAATACTTTGTGTATGTTTTCATAGTAGATGACATAAATTTCATACTGGAAATAGAGGGGTAACCAAGAAGATAACGAGACTGAGGAGCATGAAATATTTAATGTTAGCAGAGGAAAAGTATCACAGAATAAAGAGATTAAAAGCTGACAAATTCCTTGCATTTGATGACCCACATGCTGAATTCTAAAGGAAGTAACAACAAAATAAACTGGTCACAATTTTCCAAAATTCCCCAGATTGTGGAATAATTATAGTGCTGGAAGTTATCAAATGAAACGCTACTTCCAAGAAAGGAGAGACAGAGAAATCAGAAAACTACAGGCCAGGTTAACCTGGCATCAATCAACAAGAAAATGTTAGAATTGCATGCATTTTGAAAAATCAATTATTGACTGGATTTTTTTACCATACCAGAAGTCCTAGCACAGTGCCTGAAAGTGGGAGGAGACCTTACTTCTTACTTCTGCTGGTGCTGGCCAATTAAAAAACCTTCATTGGGACCATCTTTCAGACAAGGGTATTGGCCAACCTCAAGAGCTGCCAATTTAATCAGAGGTCTGCGAGCTTATCAGTGTAATTGTAATGGTAGCAGCACTGAGGCTTCATTGTGGATGAGAATACACTCCAACTACAGAATGTCCATGAAGACAGTCAAATGTTGTGAGGAAAGGTGAAGACTACGCCAGTGATTTTGATGTGATGGAATGAGTGTTCCCTCAGTGGTCCATCCTTTGATGCCCATCAGTGTTTACCTAGGCATCTTCTTACATGTTGTGGGGCCTCTCTACTTGGATAAAGTGCACATTGAGACAAGAACTGGTTCAATTGCCCTCTCACTGGGTGTTTGTGCCACCAAGTTTCCTGAATTTAGCATGGCAGCAGGAAGACAGTGAATCCCTCCTCTAATGCCAACTCCCATCATTTTGCCAACTCTCATCATTATGCCAGCATTTTCATCTCTTAGCCCACACATTGGCCATGGAAAATATAGCCCAGCATTTTTTTGTGAAAGGGAAATCATGCTGGACAAATTTATTCGAGCTATTTGAGGAGGTAGCTGGAAGGGTAGATAAACAGGAATCAGTAGATGTGGTTTACTTGGATTCCCAATAGATATTCAATAAGATGCCACTCAAAAGTTGCAGTTTGAGGACTAATAGAGTTGTGGGCAATTTATTAGTTAACATTAGTTGAAGATTAGTGGACAGACAAGTAACAAATAGTAAGATAAGTGACATTTTTCAGTTGGTGGGCTATAACTGGTTAAGACCCACAAGGGCCAATGCTGCAACCTCAGTTATTTACAAAATATATTAATGATTTACAAAAAAAAGTAGTGTATCCAATTGATGCAAAGTTAGGTGGATATGTAAGTTCTGGAGGGGTTACAAAGAGACTGCAAACAAATATGGCTCAGTGAGAAACAAGATGAAGTATGATGTGGGGAAGTGTAAAGTTATTCATTTGGTCATAAGAAAACAAAAGCAGAATATCCCAGCATTTTTTTAAAAAAGGTGTAAAAGTTGTAAAAAGTTGTTCTCATTCAAGGAACACCCGATGTTGGCACATTGTCACAACAAGAAATTAGAAATGCAATTGACATGTTGGTCTTTATTACAAGGAGATTGGCATATAAGTACAAAGGATTCTTATTACAATTGGACAGGGCTTTCAGGAGATTACACCTGTAGTATAGTTTTACATAGTTTAATCTTCACATTTAAAGAAAGATATATTTGCCTTGGAGGTAGGATAACAAAAAAATCACTGGATTGATTCTGGAGAAGGGAGAATTGTCCTATGAATAGCAAATAGGACCTATCTTCTGGAATTTAGAAGAATTAGATGTCTTTCAAATACACACAATGCTGTCACTTCTCAAGGGCTACTTTATGTCTTTGGAGCACAGATTTTGCTGTTGACTTACTTCAATCACTTCACAGAAAGCAGCTAAAGTACTCTGAGATTTGAAATCATTGTTTCATAAAACCTGCAAATATTTAGTGCACATTTCTGGCTATTTCTGCACAATGATCATTTGTAAGTTATTCCAGTTACATAAGATGGTTCAGTTGACCATACATTTTATCTTATTTTACATTTCACACTTCAGTACCTACCTGAACAGGCAGAGATGTAATCACAATTTTTTGGATCATTCATAGGCTAGGCAACATTTGTTGAGAGAAAGAGACAGAGTTAACATTTCATATCGGTGAGGAGAAAGTGAGGGCTGCAGATGCTGGAGATCAGAGCTGAAAATGTGTTGCTGGAAAAGCGCAGCAGGTCAGGCAGCATCCAAGGAACAGGATGCCCGAAACGTCGATTCTCCTGTTCCTTGGATGCTGCCTGACCTGCTGCACTTTTCCAGCAACACATTTTCAGCTCAGATTTCATATCGGTGGCCTCTCATTCTTTCTCTCCAAAAAGCCCCACATTATCTAAGGGTTGCCAATAATGGCCCAAGTCATAATATCAATATGGTGGAAGGCAGGTGTCCCCAAGAGCTATCTCAGCTGGTACAGAGATTGAATCCACATTCTTGGCATTAATACATGCCATATTCCACCCATCTAGTCAATTGAGTTAACTGACATTTTGGCCTTCCATTAAAACTTGAAGATCTTACAGATGTAATGGGTTTTAAGTATAAGAAGTGAGGAAGGATTAAAAGGGAAGGCGATTCACAATGTGCAAGTGTCATGAGCAGATAATATCATCAGGCAGAGATGTAGGAAGTTAGTGGTGGAGTCACAGTCCTCCGAAAGTATTGTTCAGCTGAATAGTGAACCCCAAGGGCCATCATAAAAAATATATGTGAGGATACAAATTAGAAGTAGGAATAGGCCATTCAGATCTTTGGTCTTACCTCAACATCCAATAAACGCATGACTGCGGCCTCAACCTCTGTTGCTATCTTTTGATTCCTTTTGTAAGTCAAGAATCTAAAACATTTTTAAAAAATTATCACTGACCTTGTCTCTACTCCTTTCTGACAGATCTGTCAGATAACTCCCTCCCCAAGGAGGGAGATAGCAAGAAGGAGAACGATAGAGATGAATATTTCAGGTACTGACAGAAATGCCACATGCACTCTCTAATATAGCAGACAGGATGGGCAAAGATAAACTCAGTTATTAGGAGATTGGTGATTTATGGAATACTTGTACTGGAGAGAATGGCTACTCCCATGGAGCTTTAAACACATGTCTCAACTGAGTCGGCATGTATTTTCAAATGCTGTGATCTTACAGCACATCATTAATTGCTGCCAAGCTTATATGGTGGTACCAGAGATGGATGATAACACAAGGAATTGGGAATTTTGCTAAAATGGGGAATGTGAGTAGCCTGCCCATGTCTTTGTTGAAGCCACATGAGATGCACTATGTCGAAGTGGTAGGAAGTGTAAGTTTAAGAAATTATACACTACGACAACAATAAATCACAACAGTAATTTACAAAATGTTTTTGTTAATTTTCATTTCTTTAGAATGACACATAAAATGTACTTCCACATTTTCCCATCATTGTGTCCCAAGTGTCAACTAGTGCTTTCACTTGTCTCCCTGGTGAAAGCCAAAGATGACATGTGGATGATTATTTGAACTTCTCCTCCTGTTCACACAGCACAGTGCTGTCATCATCGTTTCAATGTGCAATCCACTCTAGAGGATGTCTTCTCAAAGCCCTGTGCAATTGGAAAAGAATCCCCTATCATTGGACACCAATCTTCTCGTAAGAAAGGCCGACATGTCTGTGCACTTCTCCATAGATGATGTTATGTCCAACATATGATACTCAAATTCTTAGTCTCAGATCAGTGAAGCCAATCTACTATAACCCTTTGTAATTGCTCCAAGCATAATCTGTAGGGCTGGTGTTTTAGGCGGCACAGTGGCTCAGTGGTTAGCTACAGCAAACTTTGATTCGGTTGAGAATGAGTCAGTAAGTTAGTGAGAATACCCAGAGGTCATTGAAGACATTTTCAAATGACCTATTGGTGTTATGATCCCCATACAGTTTAATAACTTGTAAAAGGATTTGAATTTAAATGATTAATTGGAAGTGTAACAAGAATTCAAGTTTTAAAACTTCTATTTTAACAACTAAAAACATTATTGAAATACAATTTGTTAGACAATTTACACAAAGTACTGAAAATATTTCACATTTAACTTTGAGAAAATGGTGGATAAATATATCCGATTACAAAATGGGAAAGCTTTAAAATGAAAAGAAAGCAAGGAAGGGGTCTCCAACAATCTATCAATCTCAGCCTTGAATATGCTCAGTTACTGAATATTGAAAGTTCCCTTAAATAGAGAACTTTAAAGATTCACAACCAGAGGTGCAGATCACTGTAATCTAATTGAATGGCAGAACACGCTCAAGGAGCTGAATGGCCTTCTCACTGCCTTATTGAACAAGAGGAACAAATAAATCTCATACTACCTCAGCTTTGATTCCACTGTTTTCCCGTATTACTTTATGATTTTCTTCTCATTCATCCTTATGCAGTTTTAATTCTTGTTTTCATTTCTTTCGTGCTCATACTTGTTCACCTTCACTGTCTGCCTCATGCCCATTATCTTCTTAATTTCCTTTGAAAACTTCATTTTTCAATCTACTTCACATGGGTTTTCTGTAGTCTAGTCCTTCTTCTCACGTTGTCAGTTTGTGTGCATGCATTATATTTCGGTTCCTTTGTCTTTCTTCTTCCCTTAGGTTCTTTTAAAGGTTTCATGATTTTGTTAAGTTATTAAATTGTAATATATTGTTAATCATTGTTTTGTTACCAAATGTTCCAGAACGTGAAGAATCAGCCAATTGAGAGCACACTCTTTACATTAACAAAGATAGATAACTATTTGACAAAGGGTCAGGCAGCATCTGAGGAGCAGGTAAATCGATGTTTCGGGCAAAAACCCTTCATCAGGAATACAGGCAGGAAACCTCCGGGGTGGAGAGATAAATGCCCCACCCCCCCCATTTATCTCTCCACCCTGGAGGCTTCCCGCCTCTATTCCTGATCTCCATGGATAGTGATGAAGAAAGGTATAATAAAACAAGAAGAAGATACTGTCTGTAAGTCAGATGCAATACTGGCATCTACACCTCACAAAAAGCAGGACAAATCCAAACCAGCCAATTACTACCCTGTCAATCCACTATCAATCATCAGCAAAATGACAGAATGGATTGTCAACAGTGCTATCAAGCAGCATCTTTACACTGCAATAGGCAGATCACTGACATTGGATTTGGGTTCTGCCAGGGCCACTCAGTTCTTTTACAACTTTGATCCAAATGTGGACAAAAGAGCTGAATTCAAGAGATGAGTTTAGAGTGCCTGTCTTTGACATCAAGGTGTGTGACATCAAGAAGCCTCAGAAAAACTGAAGTCAAGAGATTTGGGAGGAAAACTCTTCAAAATGGTTGGAATTACGTGTAGCACAAAGGAACATGTTTGTGATTGCTGGAGGTTAAGATGAATTATTAATTTTATCAGCAATATTATGTGCTGAGACCAGCATTCTGTGAGACTGGCAGCATTGTGACATTCAGTCATACAGAGAGTTCTAAGTGTAAGTGACTGGTAACATTCAACTCTGTCCTGTTATAGGGGAATGACTTATTGCAAGTCGTTGATAGATCACTCAATACATCAAAACGTCACTATAAAGCAACTCCAGTGTCCCAATGAGTTGAAAAAAGAGAAAAAGAGACATGTTGGGAGCATTTTAGATGTTCTGCAGGGAAGGTTTAGCTAGATATTTTCTAATCAACCTGTTCAGAGACATTATTATACACCCTGGAGCAGGTTGAACTTGAATCTTGGACAACTAGTCCAGTGGCAGGGACACTACCACTGCACCACTAGAGCCTCATTATACTGCGGAGAAGGCAAGCTGAAGTCAGCCTATGAATAAGTGCTTGAGTGCAATTTCTGAAGTCCAAGGGAGCATGGATCCAAGGAAATTACAGAACAGGAGTAGTCATTGAAGGAATCCATGACAGAGCAGACCTGAAGTTTCAAAGCTAGATCAGCAATTTGAAGATTTATAATCCTTTGTGTAGTTTAGTGAGATTTGATCTCCCACCATGTCATGGAATAATAGGGACGGTAACAACATCCCTAATTAGATCATAAGATAACTTGATGATGATAGCACCCAGAATCACAACAAAATATTGGCTATCAGCTCTGGCATGACATAATTTGGGGGCTTTAGCTGTACTTGTAGTCCACAAACAAACATGAGTGCTTGGTTGAGGCTATCACGGTGAATTTTACTATAGAAACTCAAAACTGAAATGGCTTTGTCTGTTGCTATGACTTTTCTGGGAGGGAAGATTTACACCTGATTGATTTGCAAACATTCATCAAGGTTAGTTTAAAAGCATTGGCAGAAACGTTGAAGTTAGAAGTAAAACAAGAAGTGAAAAAAAGCCGTGGTAGTTGAGGTAATAAGCTAACAACTAGGATTGGAAGAAAAGTCTAAGCCAGAGGAAACACAGCTTGAGTTGACTAGGATTCACTTGCAGATGGATCAGCTTGCGGTAGAAAAAGAGACAATGTTTAAACTTACCCTTCAAAGATACAAAAAAAATGAGAAGGCATGAATGCAGTAAAGAAAATTTAAATCACATCAGCAAAAGTAGCAGTTCAGGGAAGGAGGGAAGTTCTATTTGGAGGTTCGCTTTCAACAAAAATCTTCCTTTGGTTCCTGGATTTATGGAAGGAGATATATTTTCGTCAACTTGAGATAATTGCTAAAAAATTGATAATGCCAAAAGACTCATGGAGTCTTGTACCATAAAATGTCATAACTGGTAAAACAGTTCCTCCCAAACATTTTCCCACTGTGACCCCATTTTGAGGCTTGAAAACTGTTGCAACTCCTTGAGGAGTGGCAGGGGAGTGGGAGAAGACCCATTGGAGCAGTAGGAAGTGGAGATCAGCCATTGATTCTTCTGAGCTTGCAACACCAAAGTTTAAGCTTAAGACCCTCACTTTAGAAAGCCATGTGACATTTATGGGTGTTTATTCTAATCTTTCAGTCAAACAATCTTCAGATTGTGAGGCAGTTAAAACTGTGACACTTAACATCAATGACCTTGTTTCTGAAGCTTGCCAATTAAGGTTTAGGGTAAAGGTAAAAGCTACTCAGACAACTATTGAATTCACTAAGGAAAAGTATGGGAACAATGCTTTTCATCACCAACATTAGTTAGAGAAAACTTTTGAAAATGTGAGGGCATTCATGATTATGCAAGAATCTAGGAATAGTATTTCAGAAACAATTAATAAAAATAAAATAAAAACATCTGATTTGGTATCTAAAACCAACGCAGCAGCAGCTTTGACAGATGGTATTTCACATTGAGAAGTGAAACAATTAAATCTCATATTTTGTCCATTTTAAAAATAAAGATTATTGATCCCTGAGAAGGTCAGAAATAATTTGGTGATTTCACCTGGAATCCTAACAATAAGTATAGCGATCTGGTCTGCAATCATAAGTAGGTTAATCATCTCAGTCCTAGGACATTACTGTAGGAACTCTTCAGCATAGTGTCCTTGGCCTCACCATATTGAGCTGCTTCAATAATATCTTACTTCAGTCATCATGAGGCTAAATGGAGGGATATTTGATGTTCTGCATTTTTCATGATTTCTCAGATATTGAAGCAGTCCCTTATCCATATGGTGTTACAGACAATGACCATTTCCAATATGGAAGAAATTAACTATTTTGCTTTGACATTCAGTGGCATTACCATTACTTAATCCCAAGTATTAACGTCCTGGGGTTACCATTGACTAGAAATTGAATTGAAACAGCATGAAGATTGAGCAAGTCAGAGGCTTAAAATTCCGCAGTGACTAACTCACCTCCTGATTCCCCAAATCCTGTGTGCTATGTACATGTCAGGAATACTCCCCACTTGTCTGAATGAATGCAACCCCACCAACACTCAAGAAGTTCGTCACCATCCACCTTACTTGATTGGCACCATATCTATTATCTTAAACATTCATTCCCTTCAACAGTGGTGCACAGTGGCAGCAGTGTGTACCAACTAAAATATCCACTGCAGGAGCTGAGCAAGGTTTCTTCAACTGTACCTTCCAAATCTGCAACCTCTCCCATCAAGAAGGACAAGGGCAGCAGATACAAGGGAACACCACTATCAAGTTCCCCTCCAAGCCACACACCATCTTGGCTTGAAAATATATCGCTATTCCTTCAATGATGCTGGTCAAAATCCTGACCTTCCTTGCTAACAGCATTGTGATGTACTTATACCATATGGATTAGAGCAATTCAAGGGCAAAAATGAATAGGCATTAAGGCACTAGATCTCATGAATACATTAATAAATAGTGTATAACTTTAAACTACCTGCATTCAGACTTCAATTCTCCATATTCTCCATCTTTGTTTTTTTAATTTTTTTGCAATGGAGCAAGCTGAAGGCATAACATTTTGTCATTCTGTTACCTGTATTGCTACACTCTTCCTTTTATATTGACTTCAACTACTTCAGACTTTATCCACTTTTCTGATTTCCCTGTATTCAACTTCAAACCTCCCTTAACCTTTCATTTCCAGCTCAGCCAATCCCATGAAATTTCTTTCATTATACATTTCCTTATTCATTTCATTTAATATGACTTCAACCAATTATCCATTTCCTGTTTTCTATTGCAGCATTTTACAGATCATGGTTCCTCTTCATATGTGTATGTGTTTAATTTTCATTTCCACTTCCTCTATTCCTTGATAAATGTTGTTCACCTGTAGTTTATTCCAGTTCCTTTGTCTCTATAGATATTGCCTGACATGTTGTTTATTTTTCAGTCTTACTTTTCTGCTTTTAATTCCTTCTTGTACAAATCTTAGCTGCCTAATTCAATCACGAGTAAGTAATAACAACACCACTTTGTCATTCAATGGAACAATTTGTTCTTGTAGCTGGCCGATCTCACTACTTGTCCAAAGAGCTGTCACCATCACTGCTTTTCAGCCTCCACGACCTTCTCATGTAACAGACAGTGACAGAAAATAATCAGAAAGGCTAATGGAATTCTGGGCTTTGTACCTGGAAGAGGAGGCATAAGCCATACTCCAGTTAAGTCCTGATTAGATCACACCTTCTGACAATTGTACCTTAGGAAGGAAATGTTTTAAAACTCAGAAAATGCTGGAAATATGCATCGGTGGAGAGAGAAACAGCATCAATGTTTCAGATGGCTAACCATTCAATTGAAACATTAATTTTAAAATTCTGTTGTGTTAAGTACCGGCATATTCAACACCGCTGGTACTACTTAACAACCAATATGTTGTTCATGTAACCTACGCACTTCTGGTACATGCTGTGCGGAATATTATTTTAGGTAGTATGTTCATCTTATCAATTCTTGGTTTCTGATACCTTTATTGACCAGGACTGTTCTAATGTAACTGTAGCTTAACATAAACAGTATTTGTTTCAATACAATGTAAACTACAATAATATATACAGAACAACCTTGATTATCCAAATGAGATGGGCAGGGAGTATTTTGTTTGGATAACTGATTGTTCAGTTAACTGATCAGGGTTCCCATAGCAGCGGCAAAAACGGGAACAGAGTACTGTGGCGACCCTGTTCCTGCTCCCGCTGCACTTTTATTTAAATTTAATAAAATTTTTATGGGACCTTGAGATCTTGTTTAGGTAATTTGAAATTCGGATAATTGATGTTTGGATAACTGAGGTTGTTTTGTATTCTTACTACAGGCAGTATATTGAAATAAATATTTTGTAAGAATTCTTACGATAATTCCACAAATTTTCTATGAGCAGTCTGTGCATAGGGGTTTACAAAACATATTTGAATTGAAGGTGCAATTATACTGCTACCTTAGCATCACTGCAAAGTAACTTTCACTTGAGTCCTGAACTGGTACAGCAGGGTAATGCTGCAGGATCTCCCAGTAAAAGGCCACATAACATGAGTTCTGAGGGTCACTCAAGCTGAAACATTAACTGATTTCTTTCCATAGATGCTGCCAGACTTACTGGGCTTTTCCAGCACGACTTTTGTAATATGACTCGAGCGTGAAACTGCATTTTCAGCAGCAATGCATCAAGTCTGATTCCCCAATTACTAAGGTGCTTTGCTGTTAATTCCTGAGTATCTTAAAAATTGCAGAAATCATTGGCACAAATCTTCAGATATATTGTTACGAAGTCGAAAGAGTGTACGTACACATTAAGATAAGGTATGTTCTGAATTTTAACATAAACTTAAAGTACAGCCACAGCTGCCAGAACAGCTAGGAAGCAGGCTGTTCCAAAATAGATACATGTAATAATTGGCTGTTAAATGGATACCTGAGTTTTGGTTGCTGTTTGACAATAAATAAAATTTAACCAATTAATTTAAATTATGCTAAAACCCAATTGAGTTTGAATTTATTGTATTGACAACATTGGACCAATGAGAGGGAACGATATTGGGGATGTAAAAATGTGGGCATTTTGAAAATTGGTCAAAGCAGCTGCCATAGAGCCAGAGAGCTAATTGTCCATTTAACATTTTGCTCTCAAAGAAGTTGGAAGGTACTATTTCTCTATCAAAAAGTACCTTTTCCTGTAAAACATACTCACAGTAAAAAGAAAGAAGATGACCCAGGGAGATCAGTAGATGGAAGAGTGAAGATAGTGGAAAAGACAGAGACTGTGTGGACTTGAGATTAAAGTAATATTTAATAATTATATTATTGGAATAGCATGTTAATAGAATTGGGTTCAGTTAAGGGAAAGAATGTTTGGTTTGTTAATAGTTTTATTTACTGTTCACTATTAGAGTTAGGAAAATAAATCGTTATGTTTTTTTAAATAGTGGAAATTAGGATATTCTTTCACTCCCTCACACCTTTGACAGTTTACAGGAGAGGCAAGCTTTTCTGGGTATTTAGTTTTAATTAACAGAGGGGTTTGACCTCCGTGTTGTAATATGTTAAGATGTTTGTTGCTGCTGTACATCGGTTCTCAGTGGTAGCTCTGATGTGTGCATATGTGCCGAAATTCTGCATGTTTAAACTAACAACAGACAGAATTAAATGCCTAGACTGCATTGTGGATTCCTTTGACATGACATACCATTGGAAACTTAGGCTAGATGCTCAGAAGTTGTCCAGAAATTTGCTCAGAATTTAACTCACTCTGTTAACCGCATGCTTAAGATTGAGGGTGAAAGATTTTGGTAGCAGAAACTGTATCTGGAAGGTCTTAATATCAGTAGTGTCGAAACATTTCACATTTCAATTATTTTCTCATTCATGAGGCCAGTGAACAAATTCTGGAAAGATAGGGATTTCCAGTGCACTCAAAATTTAAAGCCCTGTTGTGCACCAGGTCAATCGCTGTCAGCCATGAAGAGCTCTTCACAGCACAACACATGTAGTGACAGGAAAATTAAAACGAAAAGTTTCTGAGAACACATAGGTGACTCTTCATTGCAAGCAGAAGCTTCTAAATACTGCCACTTTATATCAGCATCTATCCGATTGGGCATCATTGTAACTGCAGCTGTAACCATCAGGCAACACAGCCTATCGATCCTTAATGCCTTACCATGTTTGAATCCTGTCTAGGGGAGTGCTACATTTCCATAATGTCCAGTGTAGCGTTACATCTTACCATTATTCATTCCATTGTCAACTTGGAAGGGCAGCCCTGTACGATGAGTGACCAGACCCCTGAGTGATCTTGCTACAGCTCCCAAATGACTTACTGCTGATCTGGTTGCACGGGACCTGCTGAATGGACACTGGCCCAGTCTGGGACTGAAAACAAAATGGAACTCCTGGACCTTACCTCCTTAACCTTCAACCAACCATGTCCAAACCCCTTGACTGATACTGAATTATACCCTTGAGTCAGAGTCATAGAGATGCACAACACAGAAACAGACCCTTTAGTCCAACTCATTCATGCGCCCTCTAGTTCTGGACTTCCCCACCCCAGGGAAAAGACCTTGTCCTTACCACCACCCTTCTTAAATAGTGGCACCACATTAGCCAATCTCCAGTCTTCTGGCACCTCACCTGCGACTATCGATGTTACAAACATCTCAGCAAGGGGCCCAGCAATCACTTCTCTAGCTCCCCACAGAGTTCTTGGGTACACCTGATCAGGTCCTGGGGATTTATCCACCTTTATGCGTTTCAAGACATCCAGCATTTTTCAAGACGTCACCACTGATTTCCCTACATTCAATATCTTCCATGTCTTTCTCCACATAAACACTGATGCAAAATACTCATTTAGTATCTCCCCCATTTCCTGTGGCTCCACACAAAGGCTGCCTTGCTGATCTTTGAGGGACATTATTCTCTCCCTAGTTACCCTTTTGTCCTTAGTGTCCTTTGGATTCTCCTTAACCCTATTTGCCAAAGCTATTTTTGCCCTCCTGATTTCCTTCTTAAGTATACTCCTACTGCCTTTATACTTTTCTAAGGATTCACTCGATCTATCCTGTCTATACCTGAGATGCCGGTGTTGGACTGGGGTGTACAAAGTTAAAAATCACACAACACCAGGTTATAGAAAATCACACAACACCAGGTTATAGTCCAACAGGTTTAATTGGAAGCACACTAGCCTTCGGAACGACGCTCCTTCATCAGGTGATTATGAAGGAGCATCGCTCCGAAAGTTAATGTGCTTCCAATTAAACCTGTTGGACTATAACCCGTTGTTGTGTGATTTTTAACTTTGAATACCTGACATATGCTTCCTTCGTTTTCTTAAACAAACCCTCAATTTTTCTTGTCATCCAGCATTACCTACACCCACCAGTCTTTCCTTTCACCCTGACAGGAATATATTGTATCTGGACTCTTGTTATCTCATATCTGAAGGCTTCCCATTTCCAGCTGTCCCTTTACCTGCAAACATCTGTCCCCAATCAGCTTTTGAAAGTTTTGCCTAATTCATCAAAATTAGACTTCCTCCAATTTGGAACTTCAACTTTTAGATTTGGTCTATCCTTTTCCATCACTATTTTAAAGCTAATAGAATTATGGTCACTGGCCCCAAAGTGCTCCCCCACTGATACCTCAGTCACCTGCCCTTCCTTATTTCACAAGAGTAGGTCAAGTTTTGCACCTTCTCTAGTAGGTACATCCACATACTGAATCAGAAAATTGTCTTGTACACACTTAATTCCTGTCCATCTAAACACTTAACACTATGGTAGTCCCAGTCTATGTTTAGAAAGTTAAAATCCCCTAACATAACCTCCCTATTACTCTTAGAGATAGCTGAGTTCTCCTTTCAAATTTGTTTCTCAATTTCCCTCTGACTATTGGGGGGTCTATAATACAATCGCAATAAGGTGATCATCCCTTTCTTATTTCTCAGTTCCATCCAAACTTCCCTGGATGTATTTCTGGGAATATCCTCTCTAAGTACAACTGTAATGCTGTCCTTATCAAAAATGCCACTCCCCCCTCCTCTTTTGTCTCCCTTTCTATCCGTCCTGTCGCATTTCTATTCTGGTTCATTAAGCTGCCAGTTTGTCCATCCCCGAGCCACGTTCCTGTAATTGCTATGATATCCTCGTCCCATGTTCCTAACAATGCCCTGAGTTCACCTGCCTTCTCTGTTAGGCCTTTTGCATTGAAATAAATGCAGTTTAATTTATCAGTCCTACCTTGTTCTCTGCTTTGACCCTGCCTGTCCTGACTGCTTGACTTGCTTCTTTTCTCAAAAAACTGTTCCTTTCCTCACTATCTCCCTGGGGCCCTCACCCCCCACCCCCACCTTACTAGTTTAAATCCTCCCAAACAGCTCTGCAACCTATCCTTCTTGTATTGGTCACTTCTACCTCAGAGGAGATTCCAATGATCCAAAAATGTGAATCCTTCTCCCATACATCAGCTTCTCAGCCATACATTCATCTGCTTTCTCCTCCTACTCCTACCCTCACTAGCTTGTAGCACCAGGAGTAATCCAGACATTTCTACCCTCGAGGACCTCCTTTTTAAATTCCTGCCTAACTTTCTATATTCTCCCTTCAAAATCTCATCCTATACCCTTCCTATGTCATTGGTTCCAATGCGTACAATGACAGCCTGCTGGTCCCTCTCCCCCTTGAGAACATTTTGCACTCTTTCTGAGACATCTTTGATCCTGGCACCAGGGAAGCAACACACCATTCTGCTTTTTCCCTGTTGGCCATAGAAACATCTGTCTGTGCCTGACTAGAGAGTCCCTAAACATATCGACTGCTTGGAACCTGACGGACCCGTCATTACGTTAGAGCCTGTCTTGATATCAGAAACTTGGCTGTTCGTGCTACATTCCCCTGAGAATCCATCATCCCCTATATTTTCCAAAACAGCGTGCATGTTTGAAATGGGGATAGCCACAGAAGACTCCTGCACTACCTGCCTACGTCTCTTACCTTTCCTGGAGTTAATCCATCTGTATGATTTATCTACAACTTTTTTCCCTTTCTGTAACTGCCATCCATCTAGCATCCCCTGATTGATGATAGTCTTTCTTAGGTTTACTGAGGACCGCACCCCTTAGACTTTGAGACATAGCCATTTGATTGAGGCCCATACAGTGTGTTTGCTGCATAAGTTGCTGACACTTGATGTGGCATTGAAATAGCACAGTGCTATAAGACAATAGACAATAGGTGCAGGAGTAGGCCATTCTGCCCTTCGAGCCTGCACCACCATTCAATATGACCATGGCTGATCATCCTTAATCAGTCTCCTGTTCCTGCCTTATCTCCAGAACTCTTGATTCCACTATCCTTGAGAGCTCTATCCAACTCTTTCTGAAATGAATCCAGAGATTGGGCCTCCACTGCCCTCTGGGGCACAGTATTCTACACAGCCACCACTCTCTGGGTGAAGAAGTTTCTCCTCATCTCTGTCCTAAATGACCCCCACTTTCACTGGTCATTGCTAATATATATGACATGTTGCTTGTCTTTATTAAGAGAAAAGCAAGACAGTGTTAGATGTACCTATAAGTCCGGAGTGACATGTTTCCTTTTTGTGTATTGTCACAAGGCAAGGCAGAGATGCTGTGAGTATCCAAATAGGTGCAGAGTGAATTTACTGCAGTCAGTCCAGATGGTTGTGTTGCAGTAAGTTTGAAAACGGGATGTTATACTGCAGTCAGTTTGTAGACGGCCTCTGCTGCAGTCTGGGATGGGGGCTATGCTGCAGTCAGCCAGGGGCAAGAGGGGTGTGGAAAGGGTTAGCCTTGCTGTAATTTTGGGGAGGGCGGTATTCGACAGTCGGTGGGGGAGTGGAGAGGGGGCTATACTACAGTCAGAGGGGAGTGGAAAGGGA
>NC_057735.1:42924109-42939923 GCF_004010195.1 Chiloscyllium plagiosum | reverse complement strand
GTTTGATTGGGGTTAGAGTCCCCTGGGTTTGATTGGGGTTAGAATCCTCTGAGTTTGATTGGGGTTAGAGTCCCCTGGGTTTGATTGGGGTTAGAATCCTCTGAGTTTGATTGGGGTTAGAGTCCCCTGGGTTTGATTGGGGTTAGAGTCCCCTGGGTTTGATTGGGGTTAGAGTCCCCTGGGTTTGATTGGGGTTAGAGTCCCCTGGGTTTGATTGGGGTTAGAGTCCCCTGGGTTTGATTGGGGTTAGAGTCCCCTGGGTTTGATTGGGGTTAGAGTCCCCTGGGTTTGATTGGGGTTAGAGTCCCCTGGGTTTGATTGGAGGGATGTTCCCCTGGGTTTGATTGGGGTTAGAGTCCCCTGGGTTTGAATGGGTTAGAGTCCCCTGGGTTTGATTGGGGTTAGAATCCTCTGAGTTTGATTGGGGTTAGAGTCCCCTGGGTTTGATTGGGGTTAGAGTCCCCTAGGTTTGATTGGGATTAGAGTCCCCAATATAGTATGAAAACTATGACAGGAAAGGAGGAAAAATCGCCCTTGGCACTCCCTCCCCCTTGGGACGCCCCCGCCATATAACCCCGCCAAAATGAACCTGACGATCTACAAGCCGATGGTGCTAGGTTAGGGGTGGCGGCTGGTGGTGAACAAGGTGTGGGGGGGGGAAGATAAGGAACGGGTGAAGGTTGTGAGGTCAACGGTCCCGAAAGGAGGACTGACGAAGGAAGTAAAGCAACTAGAAAAGGATATTGAGGAATATCCGTTCTCAAAATTCAAGGAACAACACCCGGAGACAAATGTATATCCTCTCAGGGAAGTTCCCATAGGGCAGGGAATAATTGGCTTTGTAAATGCCCCTTTAACAAGCGGCGAAGTCAGGACATTTAAGAAGGAGATGAAACTTCTTATTGAAGATTCTGTGGGTCTATCTGAGCAAGTAGATCAATTCCTAGGTCCCAATCTATACACTTGGACAGAGTTGATGTTGCAAGCGGGCATCAGAGCCGCCCCGCATTTGCCACGGGACTATGCCTACATCGGTAAAACTATAGGAAGTCATTTTGTGTTTTAAACGGAACGGCAGCCGCAGCTTAAACCCACAGAACTCAGCAGCTGCCGGTCCGCCTACGTGACCGGGAGATGGGAGCCAGAGGACAGATCAAATCCACACTAGGCCAGACACTAACCATGACTCATAGACCGAATCTCCGGAGCTAATTAATATGGAAACCCATCTCCTAATCAAACCAAGAGACTGACTGAAACACACCCATATTCATCAATACAGAACCATCCTGACACAAAGGATAGGCATCCACCAGACAGGAACGAACAGACTAATACACACCAGCACCCCAAGGGAACAAAGGGGGGTGCTAGCCCCCAGTTTTCACAGAGAGAGACAAGCTGATAGTACCCGGACCTGTTTACATAATCCAATTAGCACCCTATTGTGTGTACACTGCAACTCTCCTGGGACGGCAGGAAACCCACCATTTGCACCTACTCCAGCGATGATGGGGAACTATCATCCCATTCATACTCAAAATCCTCACATCCTGACAAAGAAAGGTATATAATGTGTAGCAGCACGCGGGAACAGCAGAACAGCCGAGATTCGGACCTCGGTTGGTCTCCACCGGTGCGCGTAAAAGTCTCCCAGTGCCCCGGAAGGGGCTTCACTGCTGGCCGTTATCTGAACCTGTGAACAGAGTGAGTCCGGCAGTCGTGTAATGGTAGAGTACTCTTTAAAAGTGTGTGTGTGTGAGTGATCTTTTGCAGGTGGGCGATTGGGGTCGCGGAACACTAGTAAATGTGTGCGTGATTATTATTATTGTCGTTTATTGTTAATGTGCTACTGTGACTGACGGACTATCCTTGGACCGACGACTTTAGGTACGAGACCCCGACAGATTGACCCCCCGCCCCCCCGTTTAAAAACCGACCAAACAAGCCTTCCTGGTTGACCTCTGCAGTGGGAGATAGGGCACCGCATTGTACGTTGAGCCCAGTTTTAGCGCCTTCCTTGCGTACGCGGTAGAGGCTGGGAGGTCTACGCGCACCACAAGAAGGGAAGTCCTCCAAACCAGCCTGAGACGCGGAGCCTCTGGGGCAAGCGACGGTTACGCGCTCTGCCCATTGACTTCGCGGTCCCGAGGTGTTGGCCTCTGCAGGATCAGGTGCGGTTAGGTCTGAGTTCACGCCCCCCCCCCCTTGCACTCGGGCCCCTGGTTCACGCCCAGTGTTCGTGGGGTACATACGGCCGCTGAACGTCAGGCAGTGAGAGAGAGACTCACGGAAACCCAGGGTCGCGCGCTCAGGAATCAACACACGCCCCGTCTGTAACTATCCCCACCCCTGCCCAGGTTGACCCGCGGGGCTAGGGTTCGACTTACAGGGAGTGGGCTCCCCGACTGGGAGATTAACAAGCTAGTGCCAGCGCGCCTTAGCACGCCTGCTAGCTTTACTTTAGTTTAGCTTCTGTCAAGTTACACCCGCTGCGCCCCTACCATGCGTGAAAGCGCGGCTGAAGACCCAGATTGGAGGCCGGAGGGTTCCCTTACCCGTTTTATAGCCGACGAGAATAAAAAAGTTATTAAGGCTATGCTTCGCTCAGGCTGGCGACCAGCTGACCCGCTGGATGTACAGTGCGAGTGGCGGGCCCGTCAGAAGAAAGATAGGTACGAGAAAGCTTGTGTCCTGGTGCTACAGGCACACGTTAGGCTTGCTGGCAAGGTTCAGCTTTATGTCCAAGACAAGAAAAAGCAGGCCACAGAGCACCTAGAAGCCCAGGCGCTTGCTGCCCGTATGGTTTTACTGACCTTATCCGATGCGCCCAGCGCCCCGCCGTCCCCCACCTGGGACTGGGAGGGGCTCACGGACATTCCGGATCCCCGGGTATCGTGCACAGGCTACGTCCGTGCAGCCCCGGTGAAAGTTGAATATACCCCCGGGGGAGGGGAGAGGGGGCGGGCCACGACCCTTGCCCATAACCCCCGCCTTAAGATGACCTACGTCTCCCTGACCCCGGGCGACACCATGAAACTTCTGTTCAGGCTCCCCGCCCTTAAGCCTCGGCACAATAACGCTGAATTTTGGCAGAGGCTTAGGGAGATGCAGATCTGCCACAACCTTCACAATAGGGACGTGGCCGGCCTGGTCCGGATCAAACTCCCGGAGAACCTGTGGTCCAGGCTCCAGCCTGTGCACCAGAATGGGTCCTGGTGCGCTGACCTCAGCGACAGCCGTCGAGAACAGGAGGTTGCCCTCGCCGACTTCAAGGCTGATGTCAGCGAGGCGCTCGGCCATACACCGGTCGACTGGAACGCCATTGTGGGAATCACTCAGAAACCTGGGGAGGGCGCCCAGGAATATGGGATCTGCAAGATTGAGGCATTCCGAGCACACAGCGGGGTTCCTGACGCTGATAGGCAGAACCCCGCATTTGTCCAATTATACAAAGACGGCCTGAGCCCCGCACACCAGGCAGTCCTATGGACAGGCCTGGTGCCCTATGTCACCTTTGCGGAGCTTGAGAACTGGGCCATGTGCCTTGACAACCGTGCGCCGCCCGCCGTTGCAGCAGTTTCGACGGTCGGACTGGACGTTTGCTTCCGCTGCAAATGGACGGGGCACCGCAAAGCCTAATGCCCGCTCTCTTTCCAACGCCCTGGGGTCCGGGTCCGAAGGGGGGCCAGCCACCTTCACAGCCACACTCCTCCCCCCCCCCCACGACCAGGATCGCTCCAAACAAGGGGTCAACAGCGACCCCAGCGCCCACAAACCCCGCAGCCCAAGCCCGAAACCCACCACCCCAGACTGGGATCAACTCAGTTGGGGCCAGCTGCTCGAGCTTTTACAGCTGCTGGCCCGACGCAAAGACTGAGTAGCGTCGGCCCCCATCCAGGGAGCCGACCCCCGTTTCTGGGTTTCCGCATCGCTAGGGGGCCGCCGATGCAAGATTTTGATTGATACGGGGGTGTCGGTCTCCCTCACCGACCTCGACATTCCCTCAACCCACCACTCCATTTCAATTAAAGGGGTTGGGGGAAGCTCGGTTATTGCACGCCAAAGCGAGGCCGTCCTCCTCGAGGTAGACAACATTTTACTCCCCGTGCATTTCTGGGTTTGCCCAAACTCGGAGGGGACGATTATGGGTATCGACCTTCTGGGCGAACTGGGGGCGGTGGTGGACGCGTTCCACCGCCGCCTCCTGTGGACATCCCGCAAATTTCACAAGAGCGCCCACGAGGGTAGATGGGTGCCCACTAAATCCGTCGCTGCGCTTGCCCCCAGTGTGCCCATCGCCTCGGACTGGGCCAAGGATGGTGCCTTCGGGGCCGTCTGCCAACTAGTCCCGGAGGTGTGGGCCGTGAGCAAGCAGGACTGCGGCCTCGTCCGCTCCCCTCCTGAGCGGATACCCGGTCCCATACACGCCCTGCACCGACAATATACGATTAAACCTGAGGCGCTGCGCGCCACTGAGGCAATCGTTGCCAAGGTCACCCGGCACGGCGTCCTGCGCCCCACGGTGTCCACCACCAACTCCCCTATATGACCAGTCCGGAAGCCGGATGGGAGCTACAGGCTCACCATCGACTACATGGCACCCAATAGGGTCACCCCCAGAGACCACCCTATCGTAGCCAGCCTGACCACCATCTTCAACGGCCTCGAACCCTCACACCGGATCTTTACAGTCCTGGACATGGCGAATGGCTTTTGGTCCATTCCCCTGCACCGTGACTCACAGGACAGGTTTGCCTTCACGCTGCGGGACAGACAGTATACATGGACCCGCCTGCCGCAGGGCTTCCACAACAGCCCTAACATTTTCCACAGGGTCATGAGCCGGACCCTGGAGAGGTGCGACCTCTCCCCCTTCTCGAGCACCCTCCTACAGTATGTAGACGACCTTTTGATCGCGTCCACGGACGCACGCCACCACCTGGGAGCCCTGGCCGCTGTCCTGCGGACCCTTGGCCGGGCAGGATTCAAAATAAGCCCCACGAAGGCCCAGGTTGGACTGGCTAAAGTCTGGTACCTGGGACACGACATCAGCCAGGGAAGCAAGACCCTACCCCCCGACTGCAAGTCGGCCATCGCCGACATGCCGCGGCCGGACACAGTCAGGAGAATCTGCCGCGTCTTGGGGCTTTTTAACTACTGCCGCTCTTTCATTGTACATTTCGCCACTCTCGCCAAACCCATTCAGCGCCTAGTGAAGGGGGGCAGGCCAGGAGCGGAGAGGGTGGTATGGGGACCCGAACAGGACAACGCTTATTCTAAGTTAAAGTCCCATCTCCTCAGCGCCCCGGCCCTGCGCCTCCCCGACCTATCAAAGCCCTTGCACATCTTTTACGGCCTCGAGGGAGGGTTTTACAGAGCTGTTGTCACCCAAACCTCAGGCGACCACATGAGACCAGTGGGTTACTACTCCACAAAGGAGTCCCCGGTCGTGAAGGGCATGCACTGCTGCGTGGCGGTGCTGGATTGCGCCGCATGGGCGGTCTGGGTGTGTGAGTCGGTCACCATCCGGCCAGATAATTTTACACACTAGACACACGATAGTCGAACTCCTGAATACGGGCCGCCTCTGGACGGTCTCGGATGCCCGCAGGGCAACTTGGGACGCGGTTCTCCTCCCCCGGGACCAGTCCATTCAGATCGTTAGGGACACAGGGCCAAACCCCGCCGACGGGATTATCGCGGTAGGGGAACCCCACCATTGCCAGGCCGCCATCAAATCGGCGGAGGGGGACTGCGTGGCCAACAGCCCGGTCCCTGATCCCGACCTGACCGTGTATGTGGACGGCTCACGTAGGCTTGTCGAGGGATGGGCGGTGGTCGACCATACCGGGACCACCCGAGCACAGGGAACGATGGGGGGGCGACACCTCCGCCCAGGTCGCGGAGCTGGCCGCCCTCATCGCCGCACTCCGCCTGGGAACAGGCAAGTGGGTAAACATCTTTACCGACAGCCAGTACGCTTTCGGGATAGTGTGGAGCCCCCGGGGCTTTATTACGGCCGTCGGTGGCCAGATTAAACACAAAAATACGGTCGCGACCTGGTGGCGGCCGCACGCCTCCCCCTGCTCGCCACGGTGGTGAAAATCAAAGTACACCAGCGGGCCACCACCGCTGAACAGCTAGGGAATCATTGGGCCGACCTGGCTGCCAAGGCCGCCGCAGGCGTGGTGCTACCGCCTGCGTATGCAGCACCGGCTACTGAGGTCCGGGACGTGAACGTCGTGGACATCCAGAATTGCGCGCAGCCCGGAGAGGTAGAGGTCTGGCTGGCAAAGGGCGCAGCCCGCCACCCCAATGGAGTGTGGTGGCATGGCGGCAGGGTCGTGGCCCCCGCGGCCATCAGAACAACCTTGATGCAACTACACCACGAGCCAGAACGCTTGCTAGGCTCCAGACCGACTGGTGGTGGCCCGGCCTCTGCCGCGACGTGGCCAAACACTGCCCCCGATGTGTTGTCTGTGCCGAGCTCAACCCGGGGCTGCCCCTGCGCATTCCCCTGGCGCACTAGCCATGGCCCAAGGGGCCCTGGGAGAACCTCCAGGTTGATTTCACAGGCCCCCTACCCTCCAGCCGTGGCAAGAAGTATTGCCTGGTGATCGTTGACCATTTCACGTGCTGGGTAGAAGCCTTCCCTACACGGGACTGTACATCCGCCACCGTGGCCAGTGTGCTGGCCTTCGACATCTTCCCACGCTGGGGGGTCCCCCTCCAGATTGACTCGGACCAGGGCACGCACTTCACTGGGAGCGCAATGAAACTGGCCTGCCGCCTCCTAGGCATCAGACAGCGCTTCCACGTCCCATTCCATCCCCAGAGCTCCGGGATGGTCGAGCGCATGAACTGGACTCTCAAAACAGCGATCGCGAAGGCGATCGCCGAAACAGGGCAGGGCTGGGCGGACGTTCTGCCCTGCATACTGATGCGCTTAAGGGCCACCACAGGCCGCTCCACTGGCCTCACTCCCTTCGAGCTCATGACGGGAAGGGCCATGCGACTACCAGAGAACATCATGGTCGGGGGGGAAGACATGGCTCCCCTGAGGGACAGGGTGATGCGCTATATCAGGCAGCTCGACGCGCAGCTGCGGGCCCTTAGACAAACTGCGCGCGACCAGCAGGACATTAGGGACCAGACAAAACTGCAACCGCATCTGCCCGCCCAACCCCTTCCCGGCGTTGGGGACAAAGTCCTGGTCAGGGCTGCCCCCGACCGGCCCGGCTTCGCCCCCCGGTGGCTGGGACCGCACGAAATCATCCTCACCAGCGACACTTGTGCCTGTGTCGACATGAAAGGAAAGGGCAGATGGAAACACTGGTCCCAGCTTAAACCCTTCCCTTAAGCCCTGACCGGACAGACCCCCCCTCCCCCACCTTTGACTTGACTCTAACCGCCTCCCTTTTCTCCTTACAGCGCGACGGGCGGATCGGTCCTGTGGGGCCTGCTCCGACACACACTAACCCTACATCCTTGGTAAGGGTGCCTCTCTCTCTCTTCCTCTCTTCCCACAGATCATGCTTCACCAGTGCACCGCTCTCCTCCCTGCTCTCCTCTTCGCCCTACGACTGATGCCTTCTTTCCCCGAGATACATGACAACTTCTACCGCCACGGTGTTGCCTTCAACGCATCCGACGCCATCTGTATTCCTGCAAGGGACAAGCCCGACGAGATCGACGCTGGAGGTCCTCCCGGGCGTACAGACACTCTGTTTATTCTGCACGTCGGAGCGCGACCCGCGGCCGACCTGCCTCTGGCGTGCTGAGGCGATGGACTTGGGGGCTGCATGTTCGGGACAATGTATGCCATGCCAGAGGACCTCTCCTCTGCCCCGACCTTTGATGCTTTTACTTTACGGGATCTGTCTGTTTGCGGGTATTATGTGCCCACCAATGCCGCGGTAATCTCCTTGTATTTGTGCTTTCCACCCGCCCCAACCACACCATCCCCGACCACAACTCCCGAGATATTATGACAACGTCCAACACGAGGTTGTACCTGTGCTGGTCAATATATCGGGCATCCGGGTACCGGACTATTGCACAGCACAGGTACACAACCTATACGCCATGATGGGGAAGGAGGTTCTAGAGAGGGCCATAGACGCCATGGGGGCAACCCACTACCGGACCGACATACATAACACACACACACGACACAGACGTGACATAGTCAACGATGCTCTCACAGGACTCAACACGGGGACATCCGTAGTAAACTCCCTAGACATCCAGGGCCTTAACAAAAAGATCGAGCAACTAAAAGGGGTAATGAGGGACCTGCTACAGAGGTCTCTCATAAATCAGGCAGACCAGACACTCCTGGAGGAAGAGGGAGCATACATCCAGCTCGACGACATTGCAGTCCTGGAAACACACGCCCACACCATCAACCGCCTTATAGACCGGGAAAAAGAAAACACGGCCCATATCCACGAGGGGTAGCTGTGCCATGCGTATGGCCTGTGGATGGTAGCCCAGATCCGGCATAATCTTGACCAGGTCCAAAGGGGGGAGGTGCCCGACTGGATCGACAGCGCCAAACTGGCCTCACTCGCGGGGCGCTCCGGGCCGCTCGACAGCCAGACTCTGAAGGGTATGACCAGAGTATACCCAGTGATACCCGACTGTGAGGTCAGTGAGGCGACAGGAGTTGGGATTGTCCTCCTGATACCCGTGGTCACCCCAGGGTCTGGGCCATTTCCCCTGTTTCACATTGAGAACATCGGAGTCATACGGGAAAACGCTTCCCTCAAATATCGTTTAGCTCACCACACAGCCATATCTCAAAACGGTGCTGTGTATGGGGTGCCGTTTACAGATTGCAAGCGGCGGGAGGCAATTACCATCTGCCCTCACCCCTTACGAAGGAGTGAAACAGCGGAATGCGGGTTCAACCGGACACAGGGCTGCACCCTTGAAATCCAACCCACGGGCCCCCACTTCACTAGGGCGGGGTATGGTGGAAGGGGACAGTATTGTGTTTCCACTCTTTAAACCTCATTTTGGTATAATGGACTGCAGTGCCCGATTCCCCAGCACGAGTTCTGCTTCACCCCCAGGCGCCCAGTCATGGTTGGGTAAGCTCACATCTCAGAGGTCCGACGACGGAACCCCGAGTCCATACAAACTACTGACAAATTCAGGGACACCCTCAGGGAATATCAGGAGCCCGAACAAGCCCCCATCCCACATTTGGTCGAGGTCTTACGGGAGCTTAGGACCCGGGTAGGACACTCAGTGAAACTGTACCACCAGTTGCAATCACATATAAAGGACCTAGAGGAGGACACAGACACAGCTCTGCAGTCCTAGGGGTGGGCACAGAAGGTGTGGGATTGGGGCCTAAACGTATACATTCAGCCCTGGATCCGAATCATCTCGCACACCATTGTAGGCATACAGTTACTGCTGGCTCTGGCCCTGGCTCCTGGTGGCGTGTCACTCATGCCGTTAGCACAAGAAACGAAAGGCCAGAAAGACCGTGCTCCACGCCATAGACTCCTGCGGGTGATCAGGCACCACGAGCTGACAGGGCTCGAGTTAATGTAACCATCTCTCGGGACTATCCAAAGGCCCCATGACTGCAGCATGACGGCCGGCGTAATGTATCGGGCGAGGAACCGACTTTCAAGATATCGGCATCAGGGGTGTGGACGTGTCCAACCCCTTGCCGAAAGGGGGGACTACAAGCGGACATCAGAGCCGCCCCGCATTTCCCACGGGACTATGCCTACATCGGTAAAACTATAGGAATTCATTTTGTGTTTTAAACGGCAGCCGCAGCTTAAACCCACAGAACTCAGCAGTTACCAGTCCGCCTACGTGACCGGGAGATGGGAGCCAGAGGACAGATCAAATCCACACTAGGCCAGACACTAACCATGACTCATAGACAGAAACTCCGGAGCTAATAAATTAATATGGAAACCCATCTCCTAATCAAATCAAGAGACTGACTGAAACACACCCATATTCATCAATACAGAACCATCCTGACACAAAGGACAGGCATCCACCAGACATGAACGAACAGACTAACACACACCAGCACCCCAAGGGAACAAAGGGGGGTGCTAGTCCCCAGTTTTCACAGAGAGAGACAAGCAGATAGTTTACATAATCCAATTAATAATCCAATTAGCACCCTATTGTGTGTACACGGCAACTCTCCTGGGACGGAAGGAAACCCACCATTTGCACCTACTCCAGCAATGATGGGGAACTATCATACAGGCTAATACACACCAGCACCCCAGGGAACAAAGGGGGGGTGCTAGCCCCCAGCCCTCACAGAGGGAGACAAGCAGATAGTACCCGGACCCGTTTACATAATCCAATTAGCACCCTATTGTGTGTACACTGCAACTCTCCTGGGACGGCAGGAAACCCACCATTTGCACCTACTCCAGCGATGATGGGGAACTATCATCCCATTCATACTCAAAATCCTCACATCCTGACAACGAAAGGTATATAATGTGTAGCAATGCGCGGGAACAGCAGAACAGCCGAGATTCGGACCTCGGTTGGTCTCCGCCGGTGTTACTGGATCAATAAACGTTACCGATTGCTGAACCGCACTCTGGGCTCGGACTGATATCATTTCATCCGCGCTAACAATGTCTATTTTAAATATTCTCTTCATTGGGGAAGAGAGAGGGACGATCAGAAGAGCAGCTATGAGGCTGTGGGAATGAGAACACCCTCCTGGGGAGGGAGTTATGTCAGCTGAACAGAAGTTTCCCAATACAGACCCAGGCTGGGAAACAACGAGGCAGATGACCAAACCCAGATGAAGGACCTCAAGGACTTAATAATAAAAGGAATCAGAGAGGCAGTCCCTAAATCCCAGAATTTAACAAAGGCGTTTGAGGTCCGGCAAGAGAAACGAGACTCCCTTAGCATTCTTACAGAGACTGTGGGACTCAATGAGAAAGTATTCAGGTATGAATCCTGAGGATTCAGTAGCTCAGGGCCTCCTTAAAATACATTTTGTGACTAAGGCATGGCTGGATATCCAAAAGAAAATACAAAAAATTGAGGGATGGAGTGAAAAATCATTGGATAAATTATTGAGAGAGGCACAGAAAGTGTTTGTAAAGAGAGAGGATAAGAAGCAAAAACAGAAGGCGAAAATGATGATAGCCACGGTTGATGAGGTAGTCAAGAAAAAGAATTAGTGGAAGGATTAAAGAAAAGTTTGATCCATACCTCTATGCTTACATTACCTTCCCTAGATAAGCTCTTTCACTTGTGTGCCACTGTTGATAAGGGAGCAGCCCTAGGAGTCCTGACCCAGCGATGGGGAGGGATGAAACAGCCGGTAGCATTCTTGTCTAAATTATTCGATCCAGTTTCTAGGGGCTGGCCTGAGTGTGTGCAGGCAGTAGCAGCAACTGCACTACTGGTGGAAGAAAGTCGAAAACTCACATTCGGCAAGGCATTGATAGTAAGCACCCCGCATCAAGTACGGGCTATACAGAACCAGAAGGCAGGGCGGTGGCTTTCGGACTCTAGAATTTTAAAATACGAAGCAATTTTAATAGAGAAGGATGACCTCACGTTGATCACAGACACTTGTCTGAATCTAGCTACTTTTCTCTGGAGGGGGGAGGACGTAGCTCCCTCGGACCCAGAACACGACTGCCTTGACATCATAGAATATCAGACTAAAGTAAGAATGGACCTTAGGGACATCCCTCTCCACACAGGGGCCAGACTGTTTGTGGATGGGTCCTCCAGAATAATTGAAGGCAAAAGACACAACGGATATGTGGTAGTGGATGGAATGGAGGGGAGTGTAGTCGAGGCTCGTAGGCTGCCCAATAACTGGTCGGCACAGACTTGCGAACTCTATGCGCTAGAATGTGCTCTTAAGGCCCTGGTGGGGAAGGAAGGAACTGTCTACACAGATTCGGGGTGGGACACACATTTCGGAAAATATGGCAGGAGAGAGGACTGGTAAACAGTAGAGGTAAAGAACTGGCTCATGAGGCATTAGTTCAGCAAGTATTGGAATCCCTTTTGCTGCCAAAGGAGATAGCCATAGTCCACATTAATAGTCATTAGAGGGGAGATTATCCCGAAACAAGGGGAAATAGGTTGGCGGATGAAGTCGCTAAGGTGGCAGCTCTGAACCCACAGGTCACCCCGATATTTACCTTGGTCCTGACAATACAGGAACCTGTGGGAAGACCACTATTTAGTGCTAGGGAAGAGAAGGAGTTGGAGAAACTAGGGGGTTACGAAAACAGTAGAAGGGAAATGGGTGCTACCCGATGGTTGGGAAATGTTATCTAAGATGCTGATGCGAGAAATCATGGCTGTCCTACATCAGGGAAGTCATCGGGGAGTGCAGGCAATGTGTGATTTGGTTCTTAGGAAATATGGACGTAAAGGGATATACACGATTGCCAAACAGATATGTGAAGGCTGTATAACATGTAAGAAGATAAACAAGAAGGTACAAAGGAAACAGGTCCCAGGTGGGAGAGACCCTGGGCTAAAACCATTCCAGAGCATACAGGTGGATTACACTGAATTGCCCCGGGTAGGAAGGCTAAACTACATGTTGGTTACAGTAGACCATTTATCCGGTTGGGTGGAAGCATACCCCCTGGCCGCAGCAACAGCAAGTGGGGTGTCTAAGATAATTCTTGAGCAGATAGTTCCCTGCTATGGGACAGTGGAGCATATAGACTCGTCCCGGGAAGCCACTTCACCTCTAAGGTGCTCCAGGGAATAATGCAAAGTTTGGAAATCTTCTGGGATTTTCACACCCCGTAGCATCCTCCGTCTTCAGGGAGGGTTGAGCGGATGAACCAAACTCTTAAAAGACAGTTGACCAAATTGGTATTAGAGACCAGACTCCCCTGGACCCGATGTTTGCTGATAGCACTCCTACGAGTGCGAACAGCTCCAAGGAAAGATTTGGATCTGTCCTCTTATGAAATATTGTTTGAGCTGCCATACTTGGGAACGACAGGGGGACTGTCAATCCCTGAGACTAAAGACTTGTTCTTAAGAAAGTATCTACTGGGCCTGGCCTCCTCTTTGTCTTTTCTCAGGAGACAGGGTTTACTCGCACAGACTCCATCTCTCGATTTTGCTCGTTCATCCAAGCCAGTCGGGAGACTGGGTCCTTGTGAAGTCATGGACAGAGACTAAAGTACAACCGGATTGGGAAGGGCCGTACCAGGCTCTTTTGACTACCGAAATGGTGATAAGAACGGCAGAAAAAGGTTGGACTCACTACACCAGAGTTAAGGTACCAATGGAGTCTCCGGTTGAGAAATAAGTCTGGACAGCTGAATCATCGAAAGAACCTTTGAAACTCAAGCTAAAAGACTTTGAGTGACTGATTATACAGTGGCAACGCGAGCGCGGGATAATTTCTATAAGATTGTATATTAACTCTCTCGGTCTTCAGCACTATTTTTGGAAGAGGTGGATACTTAGGTATACTATCTTAACTCTCCTAGTCTTAGGATTTCATCGAACCTTGGTGTGGTCGTCTTCCTTGGTAGTAATGGTCCCCGAGAGTGCAAATCCGCAAGTAATAGATACCAATGCCTGCAGCCTAGCTGATTGTGGAAATGTAGAAAATCAGAGACAATACAGCTACTCAGAGATACATCTTAAGTCCTACAGGGTTGGCCTTGGGGGTGGTACTTGGATTAATCCACTCATCACAGTACACCGGGGCCCCTTCCGGCCAGCTCTTGAGTGTCCCGATAAGAAGTGTAACCCAATATATTTAACGATAAAGAAAACCACATGGTACGAAGTGGTTCTGGGAGGGGACACCTATCAGGTCCAATTAAATGAAACATTTGGGATAGAGATGAAAGCAAAAGGGAAGGTTTTCTCAGGCTGTTGTTTCCGCATACAGGTGGGCAACGGGAAGTGGCCAGTCGAAGTAAATGAAAAGAGCACTCAGATGCCACAGGTATATCCTTTCGCCCCTTCCAATGACCCTAAGGTGGTAAAATTTATAGAGGTAAAACAGACCATCGAAATAGAAACTGGCTACGAGGATACAAATGCCTGGCTTGAATGGGTAAAGTACACTGTGATAAGTCTGAACAAAAACAATTGCGATGCACGTGCCTCCGGTAGGCCAGTGGCCCAGGTAGTTCCCTTTCCGCTCGGGTGGCAGCGAGACAGGGAGGGCATGGAATGCATGATATCCCTGTATCAGGATAAGACTGCATGGAATAATGGGAATTGTACTTCCCGATCACTAATGTTCCCTCCCTTGGAGAAGAAAGATTTAAAAATCCTCCCCCCGCCACGTTTTTGGCCATTGTGTTAGCAGATAAGGTCTAAATCAAATCAGAGACTTGGGAGAGCTGAAATCGTGTATCGAAATTGAAAATGTGACCGGAACAGACAAGGGAAGGAACTACTCAGCGCTGCAGGTTCCCTGAGTGGATCTGTGGCGGTACTGTGGAGGGAGAATACTGAGACCCACCCTACCTCCAAGTGATTGGGGAGGCATATGTGCAATTGTACAATTGGCAATCCCATTCACCTTGGCATTTGAAAAGGAAAGGATTGTGACAAAAGGGAGTTGGAGTAAAAGATCATTATTGGAAACCTCTTTTGATGACCATATATACCTAGACTCTATCGGAGTTTCTAGAGGGGTGCTGGATGAGTTCAAGGCTCGCAACCAGATTGCAGCAGGCTTTGAGTCGGCTCTCTTCTGGTGGGTAACGGTCAACAAGAATGTGGATTGGATAAACTATATTTTCTATAATCAGCAGAGGTCCATTAACTATACTAGGGATGCAGTCAAGGGTATAGCAGAGCAGCTCGATGCAAGAATGGCTTGGGAGAATAGAATGGCCTTAGACATGATCCTAGCTGAGAAAGGCAGCGTATGCATGATGTTAGGGGGGAGCTTTTGTACCTTTATTCAAATAACACAGCGCCCGATGGGTCAATCACTCGAGCCCTGCGGGGGTTGACTACCTTAGCAGAGGAGCTGGCTGAGAATTCAGGAGTAAACACATCGCTCACTTGGTGGCTGGATTCATGGTTTGGGAAATGGAAAGGTATAGTGGTCTCCATACTCACCTCCTTGATAGTGGTTGCTGGAGTACTGATAGCTATAGGATGTTTCATCGTACCTTGTGCATGGGGACTAACCCAGCGGCTGATTGAAACAAATGCCCCTAACAGGTAGTCAGCGAGAGGAACTCTACCTGTTGAACAATAAGGGGATTAATGATCTTGAAGAAGTTTCAAAGATAGATGAGGTCTCAGGAATGCTGCTGACAAACTTGGAGGCGGCCTCTGAGGGATATGCAGAAGACAACAAAATCTTAACCAAAAAGAAAAGGGGGTGTGGAAAATGTGTCTAAGTATTGCTTCTGCAGAAGTCAGGTACTCAGAAGTCACAAAGACCCAGTGTTGCGTCAGCAAAAGTAATAAGATTCAGTTATCAAGGGGGGTTGCACGCTAACAACAGGCCACAGACAGATATGGTAAGCCAATTAGATTAGCAGATGCACAGAGCAATACAACTGTCACATATGAGGTAAAAGAGGAGGTACAGGTATAAATGTGCAATAATATTATTCAGAAGTGTGCCTACTTTGTGGTCACCCGGGTTTGCAAGAACATATAAATAAAGACTACTTCGGAATGTGACTTGGACTAAAATTATTTGGCAGTGAGCTTCGTTTCTTACAGGGGCTATACTACAGTCAGGGTGGAGTGGAAAGGGGGCTATACTGCAGTCAGGGGTGAGTGGAAAAGGGGGGTCATACCTCAGTCAAGGGGGGAA
>NC_057735.1:42906723-42923891 GCF_004010195.1 Chiloscyllium plagiosum | reverse complement strand
GGAGGGGAGAAGGGTTGATCTGCAGTTGGTGGGGGAGTGGATGTGGGGCTATCATTGCAGTCGAGGGAAGGGGGGTTGTCACCACAGTTGAGGGTGGGAAGTAGGGGTGCTGTGTTGCTTGCCACATGTAGTCATGGACAACACCAAAGGCACATTGACTGTCTGCATACATATTCACGTTTTTTCCTTTTGCTAGTTCCAGTGCTTTAGTGAGTGCTACCAGTTCTGCTACCTGTGCGGTCTGACTTCCATCAATCCTTCCAGAAATAACTGTTTGTAACTTATCATTTATCACAGCCCATCCTGTTCGGGGCGACCCTGCTACTTATTTTCTTGACCCATCCAAGAGGGTCTCCTCAGCTGTCTCTAGGAGAGGGATCCTGTATTCGCCCCCTATCTTCATCCCCTCTATATCCCCACAGTTGTGTGGTTCCCCTGTGTTTAGAATTCCCTCAGCTGGGGTTTCTCCTCTATCCCTAACTATTACCACAGACTGACTTGGGGGTAAAATAGCTGCTTCCCACTTTGCACTTCTCATATTGGAGACAGCCCTCAGTTTCCCTGTGTTTAGCATCACTACTAGGGTGTGTTTAATGTGGAGAATGACATTCCCTGTCATTACTATGGGCTCACTAAAGAGCCAAGCAGTGCAGTCTAAGGCTGCTATACACCTGGGGAATCCAGTGACTACTGGCCCTTCTGTAGTTGAGTAGTACCCTACAGGCCTTCTCCTGCTACCGTGTCTTCGATGACCACTGCGGAGTAAACTCCTCCCTCATTATTACAGTGGATGCGAAAATCCTAGCTGGGATCTGGCAGCCCAAGTCCAGGGACCGATATGAGTCGAGTTTTAAGCTGACTGTATGCCTCCTCCTGTTCTGGCCCCCAGGTTACAGGTTCCAAGACAGGCTTGCCTTCTTTAATTAATCTCTGGATTGGTTCAGCCAATTTTGCGAACTCTGGTATAAAGCTCCAACTGTAGTTGAATAGCCCTGTGACCTTTCTGACCCCCCCGACAGTGGCAGGTCACGACATCTGTTGGATTGCTTTCTTGTGGTCATTGGGTATTTCGTTGAGTCCCTGGGATATGAGGTATCCCAGGTAAAAGTCTTGTGTTTTGCCAATTTGTGCCTTTGTGGGGCTGACTTTTAACCCTGCGGTTGCCAATTCCTGTAATACTAGCCTTAAAGATTCCTGGTGTCCTGACTCGGACTCTGAGGCAATTAGGATATCAACTACATATTGGAGGGCAGTAACTCTACTGGTAAATCTATTCTCTTTAGGATGTCGCTCATCATCCTGTGAAAAATAGAGGGGTTGTTGTGGCAGGCGAGTCCACGTGTACTGCCTGTTCAATACTATAAAAGCGAATTTATTCTGGGACTCAGGGTGTAACGGAATGGACCAGAAGCCATTGGCTATGTCTAAAACAGTAAAAATCTTGTGCTCGAGGGCCAAGCCCTTTAAGATGGTTGAGGGGTCTGCTATAATGGGGTGCAATTTGGGGGTGACCTTATTTAGCCCTGTATAATCAATGGTGAGCCTGTAGCTCCTGTCAGACTTTATTAGTGGCCACGTTGGGGAATTAGTTGTACTTGTGGTTTCTTTCAGGATTCCCTGTTTCACTAGTCCTTTCACTATCTCCACAACTGCTTTCTCCACTTCGGGTTTTATTGGGTGTTGCCGGTGGGGCTTATGCTCTGGTCCGGGAACCCTTATCGGGTCTCTGTTAACTAGACCTGTATCTAACTTTGTTTCTGACCAGGCTCCACAGATGGAGGCGCAGATGGCTCCAAATCCCCCCTTTTCGAGGTTCAAGTCCCTACTGGTGGCTGTAGCCACTTTCATAATTTCAAGGTGACTTGTAAGTTTCCCAATCTCAGTTTTCTGACCGTACTGTCTGGGCCAAATCAATTTCCCTTTTGCACAATCAATTAGAACATTATATTCTCTCATGAGATCATTGCCCGTCATGGTGCCCTCGTTATTTTGGCATACATAGAATTTCATGGGGACATATATATTGTTTATTTCTACAAGAATAGTTTTTCTTAGGTAAGCTGGTGTTTTATCCCCTCGTACCCCAGTTAAGTGAATCATTTTATTGTGTGGGGTAAGGTAAGTTTGTGATGGATACAGCCGCTCCTGTGTCCTCTAACATTTCACAAGTCCTCCCTCCTATTTCTGCGGGTATGTGAATTCTCCCCTCTCACTTACCCTCATGGATGGGGGCAGCCGGTTGTCAGCTCTGCTAACCTTGGCACTCCCCTGGTTCCGTGGTGGTCTGGGTGGTGTTTGGGGATGCCCAAAGCTTTTTCCAGCACACTGCTTGCGTGTGTCCTGTTCTTTTGCAGTGGCTGCAGTATTTTACATTGTTCCCTGGTGTATCCCCTGCTTGTGGGACCCTATATTCTCTAGCAAAGTGTCCCTGTTGGCCACAGTTGTAGCACAATCATTTTATTCTGCTCTTGCCTCCAGTAGGCTGCTTTTGTCATTTCTGCATCCTGCACCTCCACTCAACTAGGTCATCATAATCCTGGGACATTATTACTCCCATTTTCAGAATGGCTTGGTGGGTGCTCGATTGCCCTTCTTTAAAAGCTTGGATGAATGCCCGATCCGGGTTTGCTTGCCTTGAGCTTTCCTGATGGACCCTAAATAATCATTCCCCATATTCAGTGGCTCCTTCCCCTTTAAGTTGCTTAGTGTCCATGATCCTGCACCAGTTTGTGGGAGCATTCCTCTGGATTCTCTCTTTAAGATTGGTGAAGGGGGTGGATTGAGCATCTATCTCAGCTGTGAGGATGACGGCATGTGTCCACCATCCTCCCCTAAAGTCTCGGGCTGCTGTGGCATCGGGTCAGCCAGCTACCTGGCTCCACTTGTCCGCTGGGCAAGCTCCCTGGACAAGCTGGTGTATGCCCTCAGGTGTAGTTGGTGCCCGACCCATACAGTATCCAGCTCTTCCCAGAACCTGGTATTTGCGCTCTGGAGCTGTAATTTGCCCAGGGAGGCCATAATTTATTGCCTCTCCCCTGGGGTGAAGGGTTTATAATTTGCTTTGGGCTGTGAGTCTGTTACTCCTCTGGTAATGGGCACTAAGTTATACTCTTGCATGGTTTGTCCAACAGAGGGAGCAGTTGGTCCCTCCTGGACAGTCTTATAGGAGGGGAGAGAGTCAATCTCCCTTTCCTCCTATACTTTTTCTAATCTTTGTTCCAGCTCTTTTATCCTATCCTTCAGCTCTTCAATTTGTTGTTGGCCTTTTCTCCACCTGCCTGTAGCTAATTGATACACTAACATTACTCCTATCTTTTTAGTTTTGTTTCATTTTTGATATCTATCGACTCCCTCTGTTGTGCTAATGTCTGGAATGGATCCCAACCACTTTTCTTCATTTGCTCTGTCAATCCTTGTCTGTTTGCCTTGTATTTCTCAATAAGGGAACCTGCAGTGTTCCCTTTAAAACTTTGATCTACCATTTAGCAGATTGTGTACCCCTGGATACCACCAACAGTAAAGTGTTCCTAACCAGTGGGGACTTCTCTACCCCCGGCTAATAATACTGTCCCAGCACCGTCCGTACGGCTGTAGCAGCCTCCTTGTAAGCTCTCTACTGGTGGGAGTTTTCTGCCTGAAAAATCGGTACCTACCGGTCGGCTGGGAATGCTGGCTCAGTAGGGTGTGCTCTCTACCAGTGGGATTTCTCTACCCTCCCGGTCACCTCCACTGACCCAACACCCCCTGATAGGCCCAGAAACCTACCTCTAGCCCAGTGTGCTCTCTACCGGTGGGACTCATTATCCTCCCGGCCACCGCCACTATTCAAGCTCTGTCATTCTACTAAGGATTGACGGGGTATCACGGTTACTCTCAGTGTCCATGCTCCCCACCTCGGTAACGTGCACTCCACTGAGGCTTGGCTCTTGGTCAGGGTGATCAGCTCCTCTTCCTCACCACATTGGAAATTACAAGTACAGACAGCACCCCACTTTTAACTGAAACTCTAACTGGACTCTGTGTTGTTCACCCTTAGAGTCCAATGTTACCTGACTTTGCCACTTGCCCCTCACAACTCCTAGTGCCTTCGGCGCCTCAATTCCCACTTCATATCCCAACCTTCACGTGGGGGCTACCCCTCTTAACAACCGGTTTAGGGCAGGACTTTTGAGACAGGCACTACCTTGTCCTCTGGCTGTTTCAGCACAAGCAGCAGGCTCTTACAACAGTTAATACAATTAACACTTATTCTCCACAGACATGCACTTAACTGTAAGAAATCAGACACTACAATCGGTATACCTTTTAAACTGTGTCCTTGGCCCAGTCTGACTCTTCCCATTTGCAGGTACAAATTGTTCTTACCCCAGCTCCCCAAACGTGGCCTTCGACCAGGGCTCCAGTAACAAGAACCCTGCTCGCAGCACCAATTGTTGCGGGATAAATCACCAGCCTTGGAGTCAGAGTCAGAGTCGGGGTTCAATGACAGAGTTTATTGTACAAGGAAATTCTGGAGTTCCGACGAGAGAAAGACACCAACAGTACATTAGTCATTTGTGATTCTTCTCTCAACCCGGAGCACGTCAAGATACTTTTATACATTTTGTGATATAATAGGTCAGTGATGAGATTATATTGTCTCTGTAACATAGTTTGTTTGTTGTAAACATTGCAGAATCGGTCATAGTTTTGATACAGTCATTGTCAGTTCCAGCGCAGCCTTTGTTAATTTCAGTGTGGTTGTTGTCAGTTTCAATGTCTGCGCTGAAGTAATGGGCGCTAATCGCTCTTCCTGAGAAGGACGATTACTGCAGCCCTGGTTATTAGCACTTTGTACTGAGTCCGTATCAAACTGTTAGCATTTTTATCAAAGGTGTTCGCTGGGCCCAGACACTTCGGCGGGCAGTATACACTACTCATGTGTATTCTGTTCCCCACCCTCCTTAATCAACTTGGCTGTGAGTCATTGTGCTGGCATTCTGGTGGCCACAGGCAGTGTCTGTGTTTGCTCTGCTATCTCTTTCCATATTGTATCCGGCGGCCATCTTGTGTGTCAAGTGGTCAACCTAAAGCTCAGCTGCTATCTTGTGTATCCATGTGTCAAGTGTCACCCTTTCCCATGCCATCTCCCACTTCATTTGCAAACAGGAATATATGTGAGATCCCCATTCTGAATGAAGAAAAATATGGCAAACTAAATCAAGGTTCTTTGCCAATAGTAAGGTCGAGAGAATTATGCCACCAAAGGAAGGATATAACAGATGGGCCAAAATATCCCCTTCAGCCTTTCTTTGTTATTTGAACAGATAGTTCCAATTATTTGACTGGGGTTCTTGTGGCACAGTGGTGGTGTTCCTACATCTGAGCTAGGAAGCCTAGGTTCAAGTCCCAGTTGCTTAAGTGTGTTTAATAACATCCCTCAGCAGGTTGATTTAAAAAAAATGCAAACAAGGAATTTTTCACAGGCTGTACAGAATATTTTAAAACAGACTTGGAATGTTCATTTAAAGGCAAAGCTGCTCCTTTTATAATCTTGGAATTAAGAATACTGCAAACTATGTACATCTGTCACTGTATCCACCACCTGCCTCGCACATTGCAGAGTCAGGAGATTGTACATTGGATTTATCAACCCTCTCAGAAGCCATTGAACCACAGGGAAGACATCTTCAATAAAGAGAAAAAGACAGGAGGTGAAAGATTGTGAAGCTCTTCAGGCTGAACATTCTTTGCTGGGCCCTCTACTTTTTGTCATTTATATAAATGATTTGGATGTGAGCATAGGAGGTACAGTTAATAAGTTTGCAGATGACACCAAAATTGGAGGTGTAGTGGACCGCGAAGAGGGTTACCTCAGATTACAACAGGATCTGGACCAGATGAGCCAAGAAGTGGCAGATGGAGTTTAATTCAGATAAATGCGAGGTGCTGCATTTTGGGAAAGCAAATCTTAGCAGGACTTATACACTTAATGGTAAGGTCCTAGGGAGTGTTGCTGAACAAAGAGACCTTGGAGTGCAGGTTCATAGCTCCTTGAAAGTGGAGTCGCAGGTAGATAGGATAGTGAAGAGGGCGATTGGAATGCTTTCCTTTATTGGTCAGAGTATTGAGTACAGGAGTTGGGAGGCCATGTTGAAGCTGTACAGGACATTGGTTAGGCCACTGTTGGAATATTGCATGCAATTCTGGTCTCCTTCCTATCAGAAAGATGTGAAACTTGAAATGGTTCAGAAAAGATTTACAAGGATGTTGCCAGGGTTGGAGGATCTGAGCTACAGGGAGAGGCTGAACAGACTGGGGCTGTTTTCCCTGGAGCGTCGGAGGCTGAGGGGTGACTTATAGAGGTTTACAAAATTATGAGGGGCACGTATAGGATAAATAGACAAAGTCTTTTCCCTGGGGTTGGGGAGTCCAGAACGAGAGGGCATAGGTTTAGGGTGAGAGGGGAAAGATATAAAAGAGACCTAAGGGGCAACTTTTTCACGCAGAGGGTGGTACGTGTATGGAATGATCTGCCAGAAGATGTGGTGGAGGCTGGTACAATTGCAACATTTAAGAGGCATTTGGATGGTTATATGAATAGGAAGGGTTTGGAGGGATATGAGCCGTGTGCTGGCAGGTGAGACTAGATTGGGTTGGGATATCTGGTCGGCATGGATGGGTTGGACCGAAGGGTCTATTTCCATGCTGTACATCTCTATGATTCTATGATATGAAAAACTTTTAAAAGATCAAAGTAACAATGTTGGGAGGGGGAGATCAAAACAGAGTCAGAGACCAACATACAAATATAGAAGAATGACAAAGAGTATAGTAACTTTTAGGTTGCAGTTCAATCAAAAGACAAAGGGACTTTAAAAGCTGAGTGATCAACATGCTGAGAGACATTTTTTGTTTTATTTAGCAGACAGAGTCATAGAGATGTACAGCACGGAAACAGACCCTTCGGTCCAACCTGTCCATGCTGACCAGATATCCCAACCCAATTTAGTCCCACCTGCCAGCACCCGGCCCATATCGCTCCAAACCCTTCCTATTCATATACCCATTCAAATTCCTTTTAAATGTTGCAATTGTACCAGCCTTCACCACTTCCTCTGGCAGCTCATTCCATACACGTACCACCCTCTGTGTGAAAAAGTTGCCCCTTAGGTCTCTTTTACATCTTTCCCCTCTCACCCTAAACCTATGCCCTCTAGTTCTGGACTCCCTGACCCCAGAGCAATGTCACTGGCATTTAGCTAGTTACTATTAATATTAAATAGTTTGTGCAGATCTTGTTATTCAAAAATCAGAAGAAATTGCTACTTTCCATCTTGACAACAGCAACTTCTATGTATTTATGCAGCACCTTTAGCATCATAAAACACAATGGGGTACTTCACGTGAGAATTATAAAATAAGATATGACAATGTGCTCTGGTTTCCTTACACAGTCTAAATATGTGCAAGTTAGGTGGATTGGCCATGTTAAATTGCCCGTAGTGTCCAGGGATGTGCAGGCTAGGTGGGTTAGCCACAGGAAACGTAGGGTTACAGGGATAGGGTAGGAAGGTTAGTATAGGTGGGATGCTATTAAGAGGGGTGGTGTGGACTCGATGGGCCAAATGGTCTGCTTGTGCACTCTACGGATTCTATGATTCTAAATATATAATGCTGTTAACATAGCAAAATGTACCCAGTGGCTTCACAGAAGTGTTTTGAACAAGGTGTCCCATAATGCAATATTAGGATTGATGATGCAATATGAGGAGCAACTTGAAGGGGAAATAATATAAAAACAGGCTAAGGAGTTTACTGAGAACATTTAAGGGTTTAGGGCTTTGGTGGCTGAAGTCACAGTTGTCAGTGGTAACATGGTTAAGATCTGGAATGTTCAGGTCGGAATTAGAGGAGTGCAAAATCTTGAGGATTGTAGGGTTAAATTAGACTGTTATGTAAAAAAAATCCACAGGCATCCACTATACAGAAAGTGTGATCATTGTTATATCTTTGTCACTATAACTTTCAACGATGTGTCAAAATCTGGAAAGGATACGTTTCCTGAATTCGTCACTGTCCCTTGCAGACAATATGTGGAGGAACCAGTGTTGGACTGGGGTGGACAAAGTTAAAAATCATACAACACCAGGTTATAGTCCAACAGGTTAATTTGGAAGCACTTTTCACAGCGCTGCTCCTTCTTCAGGTGGTTGTGAAGCAGAACCATAAGATACAAAATTTATAGCTAAAGATTACAGTGTCATGCAAGTAAAATTATATAGTTAACAAACCTAGATTGTTAAGTCTTTCATTTTTTAGAATGGGTTACAGGTTATGGTTCATTAATATGTAAATCCCAGAACTTCTTTTAAGTCACGTTCTCAAGATAACTTAAGGGTTTATGAAAAAAAAGGTGATATCTCAGGGATGTCTCAATCTTGAGATACAGACAGACTCTGACCTCACACCTTTAATGCATTATCTGAGCTGAGATGTCACCTGGGATACAAGTTGATGCAGCCTGTTGGTGATGTCACAAAGCAACTTCTTGGAAATTGAGCCCGAACTTGTTTGCAAGTTAAAAATCACACAACACCAGGTTATAGTCCAACAGGTTTATTTGTAAGCATTAGCTTTTGGACTGCTGCTCCTTCTTCAGGTGGTTGTGAAGCAGGACAATAAGAGACAGAATTTATAGCAAAAAATTAGCGTCATGCAAGTAAAATGATATATTTAACAAACCTAGATTGTTGTTAAGTCTTTCATCTTTTAGAATGGATTGCAGATTTTGGTTCATTAATATGTAAATCCCAGAACTTCTTTTAAGTAACATTCTCAAGGTGATCTAAGGTTTTATTAAAAAAAGGTGATATCTCAGCTCAGACAATGCATTAAAGATGTGAGGTCAGAGTCTGTCTCTATCCTAAGATTGAGACAATCCCTAAAATGTCACTTTTTTTATAAAACCTTAAGTCATCTTGAGAATGTGACCAGAGGTGTTAAAGACCCCCATTTATTAGATGTCTCTGTGCAGATTCCTGACTTGAGATCCCAAGTTACACCCTGACCCATCGACACAGAACTTAACAAATAGACTCTCGTAGAAGCTTACTTTGGAATTTGTTTAATGCGAGGAAATTGTCCCGCTGACATTATCCAAACAATATTGGTGGTCAGATTTTGGCTAAGTGTTGCACCATAACAATTAAATTCTTTTTTCACTTCTGCATTGGGTGAGATGCATGATCTTACTTCATTGGTTATGCTGTTTTTGGACTGCTCTTTGTCTGCCACCACCCAACTGATCTTGCCATCAGCTGCAACTGGAATCATCAGCTGCCATTGAAGAGGAGATGATTCCAGTATATTCTGTGAGGGAGAAAAATAGACCCACCAAAATCAGAACTCTCTGTCAGACAAAAGAAATAGATGGAGAGTAGCAGAGTGCAGGTGATGATACCCAGTTGATAATACAACTGAAAACCAGGATAAATAAAGAAACGAAATAATATAGTCATAGAGCTGTACAGCATGGAAACAGACCCTTCGGTCCAATCCATATAGTCCTACCTGCCAGCACCCGGTCCATATCCCTCCAAACCCTTCCTATTCATATACCCATCCAGATGCCTCCTAAATGTTGCAATTGTACCAGCTTCCACCACTTCGGCAAGGAGAAAATACAGAGAGAGCTAACATAAATGGAAATATAGAAGTCTTCTACAGGCACATAAATATTAAAAATCTGGGAAAAGGTTGAGACAAAAGGAGATTTGCATATAGAGGTAGAAAATATGGATGAAGTACTAAATGGATTATCTCATTTTATCAACCATAAGAGGTGATGCTTCTGAGGTCACGGAGGTAGGAGAGGTTGTTAAGACACAGGATGAAACAACATGCTAAAATTGATAAAGAGGTTCTAAAAGGTAGGCATCATATTTGAATTTGATAAGATGGCAGTTCAGATATGTACAGCTGAGGACACTGAGGGAAATAAGAGTGGAAATTGCTGGTTCACTGGTCATAATCTTGCAGTTTTCTATTGATAGGGTACTTGGTACCAGAGGACTAGAGAGTTGCAAATGTGACACCTTTTCTCTAGAAAAGATGAAATGATAAACTCAGTAAGTACAGGCCAGTCAGTATAACCTCAATGGTTGGAAGCTTTTCGTGAATAATTATTTGAGAAAATTAAAGGTCATTTGGAAAAATATGGCTGAATTAATAAAAGCTAGAATCACTATGTTAAAAGTAAATGTGTTTATCTAAAAAAGGAATTCAACAAGTTTGATAGCATCTGCAGAGAAAGAAAGAATTAATGTTAACCCAGTTCTGAAGAAGAGCAATAGTGGACTCAAAATGTTCTCTGTAGCTTAGTTCTGAAGAAGAGACTTAGCAGAGTTGAAATATTAACTCTATTTCTCTTTTTACAGATGCTGCTAGACCAGATGGGTTTCTCCAGAACTTTCTGCTTTTATTTTAGATTCTCAGTACCTGCAATATTTTACTTTTATTTAGTGTTTAACTAACTTCATTGACATTTTGTTTTTGGATCAGGTAACGGAGAAAGTTGATGAGAATAATACGGTACACACAGTGGGTAGACTTCTAAAAGGAATTTGATAAAGTGTCACATAACATGCTTGCTAGTTGAAGCTTGAGGAAAAATAAGAACAGGAACAGCATGGATACAAACTTCAGGAAATCACATGTAGTGGGTGCAGTTTGTTTTCGAACTGGAGCTCAGTATTTAGTGCGCTTCCTCAGGGGTTGGGACTAGGGTCACTGCTTTTCTTGGTGAACAATAATGACATAATCTTGAGCACAATTTCAAAATTTGCAGATGACATTAAATTTGAAAATGTATGAACTGTAGAAATGATAATTATAGAATTCAAGACGACACAGTTGAAGGAGTAGGCAAACATGAAGTAAATGTGATTTAATGTGGGCAAGTGTGAATTTCTTTGTAGGAAGAAATTTAAAATTAGAATACAATTCTAAAGGGGCTACATGAACAGAAAGATGGGGGTAAAGGTGCATAAATCATAGAAGGTCGTAGGACAGATTGATAAAATGATTATAGAGTCATAAAGATGTACAGCACAGAAACAGACCCTTTGGTCCAACTTGCAAGGTTGGGCCGGCTGGACTCATTTCCTCTCTTGCTTACACGTGTGAGTGGTGACTTGATTGAAGTGTACAAAATCCTCAGTTGTACTGACAAGGTGGACATAGAAAATATCTTCCTCTTGTGGATAAGTTCAAGACTAGGTGACAGATCACAGTTTTAAAATTCGGGTTGCCTTTTTTAGGACAAACATGAGGAGAATTATTTTTCTCTCAAAGGGTTGTGTCACTAGAACTCTATCTCAGAGGAGGTGATTGAATTGGTTAAAGAGCGTAATGAATAGATTATTCAAAACATAAAATGCTGGAAGGCACAGCCAGTCAGGTAGCATCTGTGGAGAGAATGCAAGCTAATGTTTTGAGTCTCGATGATTCTTCATCAGAGCTGACGTGAAGTGTGGAAGGGGAGCATTTATGCAAGAGTGTGGGGTTGGAGTGCTGGGGAAAAAGGGTACTAGTAGTGCAGATTAATTGATTGGAATAGATAATGTGGATAGATTATTATTAGGCAAGGGATTCAAAGGTTATTGGGGTAGTTGGAAATTTGGAATTTCAAACATAAACACTTTAGCCATGGCCTTATTGAATAGTGGAACAGGCTTGAGTGGCTGAATGGTCTAGTTTTGTTCTTATTTAATAGGTTTATAAACAACAAGTTTAGATATTCTGAGAAAGTTGATAAGCGTTTTTATAGAAGTATTCAAAAGCATAAAAAACCTAGACAAAGTAAGTGGAACAAAACTGTACTCATTGGTGGAAGGATTAAGAACATGAGGGCATGAATTTACAATGACTGGCAAAAGGGTTTTGTGTAGAGGGTAATTGAGCTCTGCAATTGTCCGAAACTGGTGGAAGGCTTTCAGTATACAATATGATAGCCACTTGAAGAGAAAATTTACAGGGCTACAGGGAAACGATGGAAGAATGGAAATAGCTAAATTGCCCTTGCAGAGGGCCAACATGATATCAAGTGTTTTGGTCCTTCTGTGTTGTAAAACTTCAATGATTCTAGCAAGCCAGAATGGTTTTCAACAAGGCTGACTAATATGTTTGACACACAGACCGGTACAGGCAACATTCCAATATCAGTTTATGGTTGAGCTGAATATACACAGTGGGACAGGGTATGTTTTTGTTTGTTATTAACAGATGGGCTGAATGTCCTTGCTGATGTATACCTGCCTTATGATTTGTGATCTAATGAAGCAATGGCAGCTCCTGCTGGTGAGTAACAGCAATGCTACTAATTAATCTTCTTGGCATCACTTTTGTATTTAGCTCAGGTTTCCAAGAAACAAAAGGAAATGGGAACAAGTGTCTGAAGTGTCAATCTTGGTTACATTTAGCACCATCTTTCTTTTCCTTTAGGAAAATACCAAGTGGATTATCAACTTGTAAAGTCCAGAATAACATTTCTATTAAGGAGAAGGTAGCAAACAAATATCAGTTGGAGGAATGTATACAGACCAATAGCCTGCATTGATTTTCATGTTAAACATTTTTCCACTGAGTGTCCATATTCTATCTTTTCCTCTTAAGTGTTAGTCCTGAATGATTATTGTCACAACAAACATTCAGCAGGGAAATGATTAAATCAGAGTAAAGTTCAGATTGCAAACTCAACATGGTTCACAAGCATCATCTGTAAGAACAATCCAATGTGGCATTACAGGAGAAAATCAGCTGAACTTTTGCTTCAGCAGAATGTTATCCCAGTTCTTTGTGAGGGTTGCTAGAATGTTCCTTAAAAAAATTGTAACAATATTACTGTGCGGGGAAAAATGTGGAGCCTAAATTCCTTATCTTGTCTGTACAAATGTTTCAGCTGTGGCTCCGTGATAACACTCTTGATATTGTGTTAAAAGATTGTGGGTTTAATTCCCACTCCCCCGACTTGTGCACATAACAATAACAATGCACATCATTGGACGTCCCAAAGCATTTTACAGCTTTTAATAATTTTCATCTGTCTCACCTGAAAGCAAGCACCTCTAACAGTGCAGAATGTTCTCAGTATGGTGTAATGTCAGCCTAGAGACATAGGGCTTGTACCCACAATCTTCTGACTCTGGCAAAAGAGTGAACATAATTCAGAATGACATTTCAGTACAGTACTCAGGAGTGTTGCATGCATCAGTGGTGCCACTTTTCTGGATGAAACCATTGCTTCATTTGCCCTCTCAGGTGAATGTAAAAGAACCAGTTGTACTATTTTGAAGAACTCAACATCAGTAAAACATATTATCTCACTAAGTTTGTAGGACTTCACTGTGAAGATGTTTCCTACAATACAACATTGGTGTCATTTCAAAAGTACTTAGTTGGTTGTGAAGCATTTCTAGGCTTCTTAAGGGGAGGGTGTGAGAGACTTGTGTGACTGGCAGGAGGGAAAGCTGTTTAATCCACAGTGTTTGTAAGTAAAAAGCACTTACTTTTCCATTAGGTTTTTAGGTCAGAGTCAAGCCTACAAGTTAGGCCATGTCCATTACTTAAAAAAACCCAGCAACTTAAAGGGACCTCACATCTGTTAGCCCTCAGGCAAAGTTCCATGGCAGCCACTGCTACTTTGGAGTTTGCAATCTCAAAACTTTGGCTGTCAATTCCACTGGAAGTCATGACCATCACCATGGGAGTCCAGGACTTATCATGATAAGAGGGGCCGTTGCACGGGACCAATATTACCTGAATTTCTTCTCTGAATCATCCCAATTTAGACATACATTTCAGCTTTGGTGGAACTCCCTATGTAAAATTGTGGAAGCAATTTCATTATTGGACTGTGGGAATTCAAGGCAACTCACCACCACTATTTCAAGGGCAACAAATGATGAATTATAAATGCTGGAAGGCCCACATTTCAAAAATAAGTAAACAATTGTGGCTGTCTGTGACATGGCACATACACTAGTTACACAGGATTGAAAATTATATTCAGTTAGAAAACAACATACTGAAAATAGAAATGTCAGATTGACAGAGATGGCACAGTTCTGAGGCCAGGTTGAATACTCATTGCATTGACAGCATGAAAGGAATTTTATTCTACATGTGGGCTAAAGTATATTTGTCTTAAGAATGATTGGTGCTAAGTCTGGACAAAAGGCAGAAACATTTCATTGAACACCAAAAGTGCATGCACACACGTTTGCACAAGCACAGAGTCAGTAAACTTTGTTACCTATGGTTATCTACTTCACATATTATTGTTATGAAAAATAATTGGTAAAATGTCCACCATGATTCTATAATTAAGTTGAAATGTCTGGAAATTTATTTATTGATCTGTTAAGTAGTATAGTGTCATATTACTCAAATCCATATCTTGTATACCTGCAAACATAAATTTGCTAAATTAGGCTTCTGAACAAGAAATTAAGGAATATAATTTTTAAAACACACTAAGGAATTCCAATTCATTCATTTTCAGAGATTTCCAATATTATACTACATCTTACATCCTCGGTCTGTTTGTCCTTATGCAACCGACAAACTATTTGAATCCAAGATGGGGCAATAGAGTCTTGTGGTCCTAATAAACTTCAACTGTCTCTCGCTCAATTCAATTTTACTTTAGCTTCTCAATAAATCTAACCATAATATCAATTTGGCTGAGTTGATAGCATTGTTTACATTGATACTTTCACTTGTAGTTGCAGGTGGGTGGAAGAATAATGAGTGGATCTTCTGCCTACTCTGATTTGTCAAATGTCTGGGAGGAGTTTTGAAACTACCTGCATATGTTTCCTAGCATTGACTAGGATTGGAATTTTCCTCTTGCTGGATGCTGTTGCAGGCCAAAATAACATTCTGCCTAACACATTTGAGCAGTGTTACGTTTATATTTCAGTGCTGCCGTGATTCAAAAGAAAGAGGTTGTACATCACAGTGATTGGCAGATTAAATCAAACATCACGTTTCTTCAGTTGTTTGAAATATGCAGAGCACAGACCACATACACCAACCCGCACTTGAAAAACATGAACAAAATGTCTGTTAGATATGATTCCTCATTTGGGTAAAACTTGTTGAAGAATTCCAAGTGCACTTGTTACAATGTTAACAACAAATTTAAGATAATCAATTGAACTCATAATGTGGCTTATTTATATTTCCTAAAGTTCTCTTTACAGCAAAAATCAAGTTCTGTACTATTAAGTAATTGATTCTACCAGTATCCTTTTTTGCATTGGTAATGTTATAGTTAAGTAACGTAGGCTAATGCTCTGGACATGGGCTCAAATCCCACCATAGTAGTTTATATAATTTAAATGCAATTATTAACACTGGAATTTAAAACTAATCTCAATAATGGCAACCATGAAACTATTATCACGTGAAAAGAAATCTGCTGTCCGTACCTGATCTGCCTACATATGACTTCAGACCCTAGTACTATGGTTGACTCTTGATAGCCCTCTGACATGACCAAGCAAACCAGTTCAACGCAACTCAGGATAGGTGGCATATGTTGTCCATTCCAATAATGCCAACATTCCATGAAAATTCCCCTGGCTCTCCTTGATTGATTCTGCTCGATACATGCTTAAGAAACAATAAATTTTTCAAAAGAGACTTCCCTTTTATAAATAAAACAAAGAACTGCAGATGCTGGAGATCTGAAACACAAACTGCAAGTGATGGAGAAACTCAGGAAGCCTGGCAACATCTGTGGAGAGAGAAAGAGTTCATATTTCGAGTTTAGTAATGGGACAAGGTCTGACATGCTGAGTTTCTCCAGTACGTACTGTTTTTGTTCCTTTTCATAAAATCATGTTGACGTTGCTTGATTACATTATGATTTCCTAAACGTCCTGCTGCTACTTCATCCGCAACAGATTCCAGTATTTTCCCAATGACTGATGTTAGACGAGTGGCCTATAGTTTCTAGCTTTGGGTCAAAGTGATATAGGTAGGTTACATGAGTGGACAAAGATCAGAAAAATTGAGTACAATGTGGGAAACTATGAAATTGTCTATTTTGGCTGGAAGAATAAAAAAGCATATCTAAGTGGTGAGAAATTACAGAGCTCTGAAGAGCTGACAGATCGAGGTGGCAGAGCACCTTCATTGCAATAGGTTAATATGCAGATACAACAAGTCATTAGGAATAGTATGTCATAGTGTATGGAGAGGGAACTGGATCACAAAGGTAGGAAGTTTATATTTCAATTATAGATTGCTTTTAATAGACTACATCTGGAGTACGCTGTACAGTACTGATGCCCTTATTTAGGTGCAAAAGTGGTGAGATCATGGAGAAGATTTGTAGCTCAGGTTGTAGGTTTGCTCTCTGAGCTGGTAGATTTGTTCACAGACATTTCGTCACCATGCTAGGTAACATCATCAGTGAGCCTCCAATTAGGCGTTGATGTTCTGTCCCACTGCTATTTATCTGTCTCGGTTTGTTGTGGTAGGTGATATCATTTCTGGTTCTGTTTCTGAGAGGTTGGTAAATGAGGTCCAATTCTATATGTTTGTTAATGGGGTTTGGGTTTGAATGCCAGGCCTCTAGGAATTTCCGTGTGTGTCTTTGTTTAGCCTGTCCCAGGTTTAATGTATTGTCCTAGTCGAACTGGTGTCCCTCTTTGTCTGTATGTATGGATTCCAGTGATGGTTGGTCATGTCTTTTGGTGGCAATTTTCCTACCCATTTATCCCATGTAATGTTTGTTGCTGTCCTTGCAGGGTATTTTGTATACAATGTTTGTTCTGTTAATTGTTGGTACAGGGTCCTTTAAATTCATCAGGAGCTGTTTCAGTGTGATGGTAGGTTTATGGGCTACCATAATGCTTAGGGGCTAGAGTCGTCTGGTCACCATCTCTGAAATGTCTGATGTATGGCATTAGATAATAGGTGCAGGGGTAGGCCATTCTGCCCTTCGAACCTGCACCACCATTCAATGTGATCATGGCTGATCATCCTTAATCAGTATCCTGTTCCTGCCTTATCTCCATAACCCTTGATTCCACTATCCTTGAGAGTTCTATCCAATTCTTTCTTAAATGAATCCAGAGACTGGGCCTCCACTGCCCTCTGGGGCAGAGCATTCCACA
>NC_057735.1:42879431-42905945 GCF_004010195.1 Chiloscyllium plagiosum | reverse complement strand
ATTGCCCGAAACGTCGATTCTCCTGTTCCCTAGATGCTGCCTGACCTGCTGCGCTTTTCCAGCAACACATTTCCATCTCTGCCTCTGACCTATCCTGTTACTACTATCCAGGTGTGTCGTAATTTCATCCTTTATAATTGACTCCAGCATCTTTCCCACCACTGAGGTCAGACTAACTGGTCTATAATTTCCTGCTTTCTCTCTCCCACCTTTCTTAAAAAGTGGTACAACATTAGCCACCCTCCAATCCGCAGGAATTGATCCCGAATCTATCGAACTCTGGAAAATAATCACCAATGCATCCACGATTTCTCGAGCCACCTCCTTCAGTACCCTGGGATGTAGACCATCAGACCTCTTGTTTATTTATTTTTGGTAATAGTGAGCTTTGAGAAGATTTGTACCTCAAGTTGAGGTTCTGGACTTAAGTTTGCTCGCTGAGCTGGAAGGTTTGTTTTCAGAGGTTTCATTACCATAATAGGTAACATAATCAGTGAGCCTCTGGTAAAGCACTGGTGGTATGGCCCGCTTTTCATTTATGTGTTTTGGGTTGGTGATGCCATTTCCTGTGGTGATGTCATGTCCTGTTCTTTTTCTCAGGGGACAGTAAGTCGGATCCAAATCAATGTATTTGTTGAGGCTCACTTTTCTTTATCTTGGTATGCTGTTGTTTAGTGTTGATGGCTTGTTCTAGCATACCTGCACATTCATGGTCAGTCATGTTAGTGTACAGAGTTTTTCGGCGCGAAATGTCTCATTCATATTTGTGGAGTTGGTTGTGGGCATCATTTACCATAACTGCTGCAAGTCCATGTGCTGTAGACTTTGTAGTGATTGATGCAACTGAATGGTTTGTTCGGCCATTTCAGAGGGCAGTTAAGAGTCAACCACATTGCTATGGTTCTGGAATCACAGATAGATGAGAGCAGGCAGGGATTTTCTTACTTTAAGGATACTGGCATGCTTTTTGTGTTTTCTACTGTGAAGACACAAAATGTTGGCTAAAAGTTTGTCATTTCCTATATTTGTACATGCAGATAAGAATTTAGGTGGTCCACACTGAATGAACCTACTTTTCACTATTACAATTTAAAATATGAGATCTCAATTGCTCAATTTCAATCCTGTCTGTACCCGACCTTCCCTGGTGGCCATGCCCTCCTTGCAGATTAATGCTTGATAGCCAGTTTCATCTTTGTGACCAGTTCTGGAAAACATTTTGCAATGTTAAAGATTCTGTAAGTAAGCTAGTGTCATTTTGACAAGTATTTATTAATGTTAACTGGAATCCCTGGAGGCTGGTACAATTATAACATTTAAAAGGCATCTAGATGGGTACATGAATAGGGAGGGTTCTGAGGAATAAGGACCATATGTTGGCAAATGGGACGAGATGAATTTAGTCAGCATGAGTTGGACCAAAGAGTTTGTTTCCATGCTGTAAATCTCTATGACTCTAAGAGATGGCTTTGGTTTGTTGCTGGACACAGTAAAACTCTAATGTTTGTTTCTCAAAATTACAGGAATCATAGAATCCCTACAGTGTGGAAACAGGCCATTAGGCCAATAAGTCCACACCAACCCTCCAAAGAGTAACCTGCACAAACCATTCCTCTTCTTTATTCCCCTATATATACCCCTGACTTATGCACCTCACCTACACATGTTTGGATTGTGGGAGGAAACCAGAGCACCTGGAGGAAACGCATGCAGACAAGGTGAGAATGTGCAAACTCCACACAGACAGTCGCCCGAGACTGGAATTCAACCTGGGCCCATGGCTCTGTAAGGTAGCAGTGCTAACCACTGAACCACCATGCCGGTGATAAAGAAACTCTTGACCTTGGTTTTCACACCACTGAAATATTATGATCAAAAGTTTAAATATTATTTTGGATCATCATAGGAACTACATACACATGGTGAAATTTGTTAAAGCAAACATAGAAGCCATGGAAATTCTCGTTATTTTCAATAACAAAACATTAACAGTAGCAGTGGTGGAACAGTTCATTTGTCAGCCTCTGAAACCAAATGACAGGCAACTATTCTTTCGCAATATTAATTAAAACATGATATTTTAACATTGATGATATCTGCTCAAAGGAAAAGGTCATAACTTAATTGCAGCACCTATTTCCTGCAGGAGACCAGATAAGTATTTAAAATTATCACAGGGCTTTGCTCGTAAGTGTAATGTCAAGTTTTTTGGTCCTCTGCAACTATGGTGACTTTACTTTTAATTCCAAAAAGAAAATACAATTCATTGCTGACAGAAGTCTATTTCTCAAATTTGTTCTTAAGTGTAACCTGAACATTTGCTCAAACGTGTAACATGAAAATTACTGCTTCTCAACAATCAGTGCTGAAATTGTGTTGCTGGAAAAGCGCAGCAGGTCAGGCAGCATCCAAGAGCAGGAGAATCGACGTTTCGGGCATGAGCCCTTCCTGAATAAGCCCTTCTTCAGAAAGGGCTCATGCCCGAAACGTCGATTCTCCTGCTCCTTGGATGCTGCCTGACCTGCTGCGCTTTTCCAGCAACACATTTTCAGCTCTGATCTCCAGCATCTGCAGTCCTCACTTTCTCCTCAACAACTTCATTGCATTTTCTGGTTTTAATTCTTACTCATTCTCACAGAGATGTACAGCACAGACACAGACCCTTCGGTCCAACTCTTCCATGCCGATCAGATATCCTAACTTCATCTCGTCCCATTTGCCAGCACACGGCCCATATCCCTCCAAACCATTCCTATTCAAAAGCCCATCCAGATGCCTCTTAAATGTTGCAATTGTACCAGCCTCCACCACATCCTCTGGCAGCTCATTTCATACACGTAAAAAAGGTGCGAAAAGTGCCTCATAGGTCTCTTTTATATCCCCCCCCCCTAAACCTATGCCCCTCTAGTTCTGGACTCCCTCACCTCAATGGAAGACTATTTACCCTATCCATGCCTCTCATAATTTTATGAACTTCTATAAGATCACCCCCTCAGCCTCCGATACTCCAGGGAAAACAGCCCCAGCCTGTTCAGCCTCTCCCTGTAGCTCAGATCCTCCAACCCTGGCAACATCCTTGTAAATCTTTTCGGAACCCTTTCAAGTTTCACATCTTTCCGATAGTAACAGTCTTAAACATATACTCATTATGTATGAAATTGAGTATACCATCAGTGTTGTAAAGAGAATTAAATAAAGTGCACTGGTGACTACCTTGCAGCGATTTCAAAGCGCCGTGGGTCTGATTGTCTGACTAAGTGCTACGGACACGTGACACCAGCCCGCCATTTGCCGCACGTCGGCGACCCACACAATCAACTGGAACGAACCGACGACGTGCCGTGCGTCCTGACATCTGCCATCCCCTGCTGGGCGGCGTGGGTGCAGATGACCAATGACTAGACGGGTTGTATCAGGCGGCGGGACGCGGGCGCGCTCGGCCAATGAACGCCGCTGTTGGAGGTGGCGGTTTGGTCGGTGTCGGACAAGCTCGAGAGAGTTTTGAATGTGAGCGTGCGCGGAGCGCGCGGGAGAGCGAGCGAACGAGGGAAAGAAAGGAGGAGAAAAGATGGCGGAAAACAAAGGTGGAAATAATATAGAGGCGAACGGTGTTAGTGAGAAGAGCGGCCTGCTCGACAAGGATGAGGACAGCCGGGAGAAATCGGAGCCGGAGGTTAATGCGCCGTCGGGATTGGCGACGACGTCGACAACGACAACCACAGGATCAATAACAACAACAGCGGCGGTACCGCTATCATCGGCCACGGCGGCTGAGGGACCGGGTCAGAGCCCAGGCCTGAGTCCGGGAGCAGGTCCCGGACCAAGCCCAGGGCCGAGTCCGGGACCAGGCCCAGGCCCGAGTCCAGCGTCAGGAACCAGTCCGGGTGGGGGCCCAGAGAAAACGGTAGCCGTCCCGGTCGCGCCTCAGGCCGCGGCCCCCGCTGAGGTGAATCTGAACCTCTTGGATGAGTGCGCCGTGTGCCGTGAATCGCTACAAGGGAAGGAGCCCAAGCTACTGCCCTGCCTCCACTCCTTCTGCAAGCGCTGTCTGCCGGAACCGGAGCGTCAGCTGAGCATCCCTATCCCCGCCGCGGGCAATAACGCCGCAGGAAATAACGGAGACTCGCCGACCATCCAACAGGGTAAGTACCGACTCGCAGCCCTGGGTTAGGGGATCCACCCGGCCACTGCGGACTTCACTGGCAACTTTTACAATTTAATGCCGTCCTCTCTCGACATATCAAATTCCCCGAAGTTGTGACATGGTGAACTCCTCTTCCGATTGCAGTAGTGTGGCAAATATTTTGTCAGTTTCTAACTTGATTTGGTGCCTTGGGTAAACAGAATACGTGTTGCAAAGGAATGCAAGAAACCTTGGTTGTCTCCCGTTGTGTTGATGCTTATGAAAAAGGTTTTAGTTTGGTTCCAAAAATAAAACCTTAATTTGTATCTGTTTCGCACTATATTTGTTTGTCTTTCGAAGTGGTGACGGCGTCTCTTAATGTAGATTATCATTTGTAATGGTCAAGAGTTCACCTTGTAAGTACTACAGAACTTCTCTTACATGAGAATAGACAAAGAATCCAGATTCAAACGTACCTTAGGTTGCGCATATGTTGACATGTTTTTCCCGAACTTACTCTGTCTGCATTTTTGTTTTAATAGCATTTTTTTCACGATTATTTGTGTAGTACTCTGAGTAGACCTGGTGTGTTATCAAATGTAAAACTGTATTTGAGTGTCATTGTCTACTTAGTACTGTTCAAGTATGTTATATTAATTATATTTGAATACATACTACACAGCTGATATATTTAAATTGGGATTTCAAATAGGACAAGTTATGTATTGATAAATTGGTTTACAAATTCTTGCTTCCTCCCAATGAACATATTTAAAATAAAACTGAGCTGAGCTGAACAAATTGTCTATTTCAAAACTCTGCAAATTTTAGTACAGTTCTGTTGTTAAAAATATGCTATTGTTGTAAACTCAATTCCACCTATTTTTGAGTCAGATGTAAGGTCTGTCCTATCTCAAGTTCTTTAATTTAAAGTGAACACCATATCATTCTTTAGTTTTGACTTGTGTAGTTCAAGCAGAATTCACTTCAATAGGTAAGAGTTGGCTGTATCCCAACCAACCAATTTCTCCCCTGTTCAAGATTTTTTTCAAACGTTGAGTTATGTTCAACTCTTGCACATTCCTGATTTTAATTACTCTTCCTAACCCCCTTTGCCTCCTAAATCCACTTCTATAAGACATTCTGTGATAATTACCCCAAATGGGGTGACACGTAGCTCAGTAGTTAGCAGCATCAGGGACCCAGGTTCGATTCCAGCCTTGGTCTGTGTAGAGTTTGTACATTCTCCCAGTGTCTGCGTGGGTTTCCTCCGGGTGCTCCAGTTTCCTCCCACAGTCCAAAGATGTGCAGGTCAGGTGAATTGGCCATGCTAAATTGCCACTAGTATTAGGTGTATTAGTCAGAGGGAAATGGGTTTGGGTGGGTTACTCTTCAGAGGGTCATTGTGGATTTGTTGGGCTGAAGGGCCTGTTTCCACACTTCAAGGAATCTGATCTAATGTATTTTTGAGCATTTGTTTCAATTGTCCCTGCTGTAGCTTGGCGTCTTGCTTTATATTGCCTCTGTGAAGTAACTTGGCATTTTGTTGCATTGGAGTCGCTACATAGAAAGTTATTTCAAATGTGCTAATAGTTGTTAGTATATCAATGGGCAGAAACTGTTTTGGAAACTATTTGACAATATTAATTAGATAATTGTGCAATTGGAGATAGCAGGTGTAAGCTTTGCATGACAAAATACATTTTAAAATTCTGATTAAATCCCTCTGGCTTTGGTGATTGACAAGGTAAACAAATTATTTAGTTTTATGATTTCATGGAGTTGGGTGAAGTTTTTTAATTGTTCGTTTGAGTTATCCTTTGTACAAATGGCCCTCCTCTTAGCCCTCAAAAAATAAGGACTTGTGAATTAACTTGACCCGTTGCTGGTCCAGACCTTCTGAATGAATGAGTGGTTAACCTTGGGTTGTTTATGCTGAATGTCAGGACCTGGAAGAAATTCCTTTTTGTGCGTACGTGTGACACTAATGTGCAAAATGTAAACTTCTGATGGACAGAGATATGATTTGGATCATCAGCAGATCCTTTTGCTATTGGCTCTGCTATTGTAGATATTTTCTAATCACCCTGGTCAGATGTTATGACACCTATCTTGAGCATATGGAACTTGGACCTGGGTGTCATGAATCCCTGGACCCTGTGCTTATAGATTTAGGCTGCATGCCTTGGACTTGCCAAGAAATTTACTTGGGGAATAGTCACACTGTTAATCACAGGCATTTGGTATGAACAGAATATTCAATTGGAAAGGTCTTATACATTTGGAAGTCAGCTTGCTGAACAATTAACACTGCTCCCTACACCCTACATTTAGTCCCTTATGCAATGCAAAACATCCTAGTACGTTGGATAAATCTATCCACTTACTACTTATTGGATAAACAAATAATTGGCAATAAATGCACTCAATGATCTGATGCATTTTATCTTTTAATTTGAAGCACTTCATACAAGACTTCTCTATCCTTACAATGAATGAAAGGATCTACAAACTCAATATGCAAATTCATTTTAAAATTTTTTAGCACTTAAAATATTACATAACATGGCAAGTTCAATGGATCAGATTGACAATTGTTCCATTGTTGGCCTGAAGGAGGGGTGTGGTATTGACCATTCTGCACTGCATTGTGGCCACTTGTTATTTGTTTTGGTTACATTCCTTAGATGGGATAGAAAACCCCTAAATCTCCAATGCACATGGGTAAGTAATGTGGCATTTTCCACTGGCAGGAAGATTTGGACTAGTATTTTCTCAGCAACTGCTCTGTTCAAAAGATGTTGGATATATGAAATAAACATAAGCATGGAGGTTAATTTTGATAAACTGTGAAATGCCATAATGCCTGTTGCAATGGTTGAGTTTGACTGTTAAAACTTAGTTTTGTGAAAATACCTGATCTTAAAAGTAAGAAATAGCAATTATTTAGAAAAACAAAATTAAGGTTTAAATTTTAGTGCTTCTGAAAAATGTTCAGTGGAAGTGATCACCAGGAATTACTTCACAGCTGAGCATGGTCGCTAAAATGGTATAGCAGCTTTAAGTCACGTGGTAAGCATGGGTATTTGGATTTGACAAGCTTGAATAGGCATTTTTGTAATTTGTGTTACAATTGGCTGACCAAATGAACGAGGAAGGTGAGCAAAACAAGTATAGATTACTAATCTGTGACAACTTCCTATAATGAGGCAAATGTAGTTTGATCGTTCAAACTCTGAGCATATGTTTTTCTTTTTTCATGCAAGTTCTTTTCAGCTTTGATAGATGAACAGGATTCAGTGCTGTTATTTGAAAAAGAATAAGTTCTTCTAGTGTTTGGGGTAACATCCTTCATCAAACCATGCTGGTTTGACACAGGTTGCATTGTAGCTTTGTGTATGCGAAATAGAGCTGACTTTGTTTACACAAATCTATTCATACACTGCTTTACTGATATACAGACAGGGTACAGCATAGATAATATTTATTTGATCTGGATCCACTAAGACCATTTGTGGGATCCAGCAGCCAACAGCAAAGATCAAGGGGCTGGAAAAGACCACATCTGTGTTGAAATTGTCATCAATATGAAGCAGTACTCGTCTTTCTAATTATCTTTGAGCTTTGTGGTCTGTCTAGTTTCATAGAAGTGGAAGAAAGTAAGATGGAGGCTAAAATTCAATTCTATCACTGGCTTCAGAATGGCAATTTTACTGATGGACTTCAATATTCCTGCAAGTAATTGTTCTGTTGTTAACTATTTTAAAGAATGCATCAGAATGTCGGCATATTTACATTTGCTATTGATCTGGTGTTGCAGAGAAATGATAATTGTTTGGTTTGTATCATCATGCCAGAAGAACACAGCAATTTGATGCTATTTGAGTCTTGTTAAATATCAACTGTGAATGTTATCCTTTTATAGCCATTTTGTAACCAGAGCTTCTAAGGCAACCAAGTCAAGGTGATGAGGTAGGGATGGAGAGAAAGGTGTGGTGAATTACTGCTGTTCAATAGTTCTACCTTTTTCAAAATATATAAATTGAGAAAGAAAAAATCTTATTTCTATTTTTAGCATTAAAATGATTAATGTATGTACAGTGTTTTATTGTAGTTGTGGTAAATTTTGGAAATCTTGATCTGGCAGTATCCTGGCCACTTAGGAAAATGCTCACATCTCTCAATAGGTAATACTTTAATGGGGGATACGGGTTTAATACAGGTTTTTTTAATAACAATGAGTAAATTTATTTTTGTAGGAGATAAGAATAGTGTAATCTTACAATGAGCATAGATTGTGACTGCACCTCCATATTGAATAAGTTTGCAAGGGAGGCAGTTACTGTAACTTGGCATTTATGCTTTGATTGGGCAGTATTCATTGACAAATTGCAGACGCAGATTTATTAAATTTCATCATTGCATTTCATCCAGATGATTTTTATTACCTCATTGATCATAGTGGTAATTTTGGAAAAGGTGCCACTCTTTGGGGGGGGAAAAATCGCATATTGGAGTGCTTATGAAAGTATTTCCCATGCACTCTTGTTTGCTAATCAAACACATGCTTCTTGCCAAACAGAAATATGTATATAGTTTAGTTGGCTGCGTGGCCAATTTGTGGTTCAAAATGAAGCCAACAGGTGTGGGTTAAATTCCCACACTTTGAGGTTACCATAAAGGATTTTCTTTTTCTCTATCGTCGCCTGAGGCATGGTAACTCTGTAAAGAGCTATATAGTCTGATACGACTAAGATAATTTTACTGTTGTCACAGTAGTTCTGAAATTAAGATGCTGAACCAAGGGTGTAGGTTTGCTCGCTGGGCTGTAGGTTTGATATCCAGACGTTTCATTACCTGGCTAGGTAACATCATTAGTGGCGACCTCCAAGTGAAGCGAAGCTGTTGTCTCCTGCTTTCTATTTGTATCTTTCTCCTGGATGGGGCTCCAGGGGGTTGTGGTGATGTCATTTCCCGTTCATTTTCTGAGTGGTTGATAGATGGCATCTAGATCTGTGTGTTTGTTTATGGTGTTGTGGTTGGAGTGCCAGGCCCCTAGGAATTCTCTGGCATGTCTTTGCTTAGCCTGTCCCAGTCGAAATGGTGGTTTTGTTTGTACCCAGTACAACCCATGGAATAAAACCAATGTCATCTACAAAATTCCATGCAAGGACTGCCACAAACACTATGTAGGACAAACAGGAAGAAAGTTAGCCACCAGGATACACGAACACCAGCTAGCCACAAAAAGACACAACCCTCTCTTCCTCATAGCCTTACACATGGATGAAAAAAACCACCATTTCGACTGGGACAACACATCTATCCTGGGACAGGCTAAGCAAAGACATGCCAGAGAATTCCTAGAGGCCTGGCACTCCAACCACAGCGCCATAAACAAACACACAAATCTAGATGCCATCTATCAACCCCTCAGAAAATGAACAGGAAGTGACATCACCTCAAACCCCAGGAACCCCATCCAGGAGAAAGATACAAATAGAAAGCAGGAGACAACAGCTTCGCTTCACTTGGAGGTCGCCACTGATGTTACCTAGCCAGGTAATGAAACGTCTGGATATCAAACCTAGAGCTCAGCGAGCAAACCTACACCCTCAACCTGAGCTACAAACCTTGCAAAAATGCTGAACTAAGTTAGATAACCAAAGAGAATTTAAGTTTGCTATTTAAGTATGGATCATTTGTAGTGATCACCTTTATTGAGAAAAAAAAATACAGGTAGTTTTTTGATAATGTGTGTTCCGGCAGCACGATTTGCTTATAATGTCACTGAGGAATTAAGGAACGGTATTTTTGAGAATGCTTACCTGGGTCCTCAACAGCGCTATTTCAGCGGTGATTGTTTCATTCTGCGTATGCGCCGATGTCAACTGCTGATAGAGCAGCTTTCTGTAAGAGGAACTGTAGTAAGCAGCTTTCTGAGAGAGATACATTAAGTAACTTCCTGTGAAAGGTACGCTACTCCTAGATTATCCCTTTTTTTTTAAAAAGTGTAGGGACATGGTGACAAGAATGTTAGTAAGATGCATTCTGGTGATTAAAATTGCAGGTGGTGAATGCAAAACAGAAGCTATAACACTGGAAGAGGCGCACTTTCTCTCTCTCTCTCTCACATACACTCACACCCCCCCACGCGCACACTCATACACCTACACACACACTCACAGGCACTCGCACTTCCACATGCTCTCACATACTCGGTCACCCCTGCGCACACGTGCATACAAATTTGTGAGGTGAATTTGTATTGCAGAATTACGTTTTATTTTCTCAAAAACTGCAGAAATCTATGGAAGATTCTGTATATTGGGACACAGTCATACTTTAACCTCACACCTTCGATGCATTATCTGAGCTGAGATTGTTACAGATATCTTGAACGTTCTGGGATTTACATATGAAGAACCGAAACTAACGTCATTCTAAAAGACGGAAGACTTAGTCAAAATTTGTTTAATATTACATTCCATGACACTGCAATCATGATGCTATAAATTCTGTCTTATGATTCTGCTCCACAAGCACCTGATGAAGCAGCATTTTGAAAGCTAGTGCTTCTGAATAAACATGTGTGGACTATAACCTGATGTGATTTTTAATTTTGTTCACCCAGTCCAACACAAACATCTCCAAATCATAGATATTGTAAAATGTTTTGAGTGTAAGAAGACAATATATATGACAAGATTGCTTATCAGGAACGAGGGAGTCTACGTTTATGCACCATGATGATCCTCTGTCCCTGCATTAACAATATTTTTAAAGTGTACCGTGATTTTTGAGCAATCATGAGTGATATTTTTTGTTGGTCTGCCCTAACCGTACTTGTCCCATAGGCCCCATCACTTATATTACACAATTTTCTATTAAGTGAGGTTTTGCTGGAATGCAACTACAGCTTATAGGAGAACTATCTGTAGGTATTCTATGAAGTGCATTGGAAGCATTTACTGTTGGGTTGCACATAGATTGTAAATATAAGAGTAATAACAGTCATGTTTTCAGTTGGGTGTTTTGATACATTTTTAATGTCAGAGTCATACAGCACAGAAACAGATGCTTTGGTTCAACTCATCCATGCGGACCACGTTTCCCAAGCTAAACTAGTCCCACTTGCCTGCTTTTGTCCCATATCCCTCTAAACCTTTTCTATTCATGTACCTACCTAAATGTTGTAACTGTATCTGCATCAACCACTTCCTAATAGGAGTTCATTCCACAAATGAACCACTGTGTGAAAAAGTTGCCTCTTAGATCCCTTTTAAATCTTTGTCCTCTCACCTTAAAATTATGCCACCTACTTTTTAACTTGCCGCGTGAGAGAAAAGATCTTTGCTATTCACCTTATCTATGCCTATCACAATTTTTATAAACCTCTCCTTGATCTCCTATGATACAGTAGAAAAATGTCCCAGCCTATCTGGCCTCTCCCTTAAATTCAGATCTTCCAATCCAGGCAACATCCTGGTAAATCTTTTCTGCAGCCTCGCGAACTTAATAATATCCTTCCTATAGCAGGGCAACTAGAACTATACACAGTACTCCAGAAGTTTTCTCACCAATGTTCTGTACAACCTCAACGTGATGTCTCAACTCCCATACTCAGTGGTCTGAGAATGAAGAGAAAGTGAGGTCTGCAGATGCTGGAGATCAGAGCTGAAAATGTGTTGCTGGAAAACAGGCAGCATCCAGGGAACAGGAGAATCGACGTTTCGGGCATAAGCTCTTCTTCAGGAATGCTTTAGGTCAAAAATTTCTTCTGAATAGGTGTTGTCCAATTAGGTCAATGGGCTAAGGGTCGGCAAATGGAGTTAAATTTGGATAAATGCAAGATACTGCATTTTGGTAAAACAGATAAGGGCAGGACTGATCTAGTTAATGCTAGAGATCTATGTAATGCTGTCAGACAGAGACCTAAGAGTTCAGGTACATTGTTCATTGAAAGTAGACAAGGTGGTTTAAAAAGCATTTACCACGCTTGTCTTCAGTAAATGCTTTTTAAACCACCTTGTCTACTTTCAATGAACAATGTACCTGAACTCTTAGGTCTCTGTCTGACAGCATTACATAGATCTCTAGCATTAACTAGATCAGTCCTGCCCTTATCTGTTTTACCAAAATGCAGTATCTTGCATTTATCCAAATTTAACTCCATTTGCCGACCCTTAGCCCATTGACCTAATTGGACAACACCTATTCAGAAGAAATTTTTGACCTAAAGCATTCCTGAAGAAGGGCTCATGCCCGAAACATCGATTCCCCTGCTCCTTGGATGCTACCTAACCTGCGCTTTTCCAGCAACACATTTTCAGCATTGATCTAATTGACCAAGAAAGATCCCTTTGTATTCCTAGATAACCTCCTTCACTGCAGTCCTCACTTTCTCATAACTTATTTCACTGTCAACTACACCACCAATTTTGGTGTCATCTGCAAACTTCCAAGCCATGCCTTCTAAATTCTCATCCTCAATGCTTATGTAAATGAGGATCAGCTATGTTTGCAGCACCATGGGTCACAGTCCTCCACCACTACCCTCCACTTTGTACTGTCAAACCGATTTGTAACCAGCTAGCAAGCTCTCCCTGAATCCCATGTGATGTAACTTTGCTAATCAGTCTACCATGTGGAACTTGTCATAGTCTTTGCTAAAGTTCAGCCGGACAATATCTACCATGCTGTTCCCATCAATCTTTTAGATTATGTCCTCAAAAACACTCAATAAACTGTGGTCACCTCTCACCGCAGACTGTTAAATTTCAAGAGGCAAAGAACTATCCCAGATTTCACTATTTAAAGTAAAAATTAACAAGTTTATTTTTAAGCCCAAAAGAGAGCAGTAAAGCACCAGCTGTATACCACTCGTTTCTCTTAAACCTATCTTTTGTCTCCCACTCTACAATACTGGTCCTATTTTTAAAAATAAACCCCGATTAAGAGTTACAAAAAATTTTTTAATCAAATTTCAAAGCTAGTCAGCTTTGTCAGTTCTCCTTTGTAGATGTTTTGCTGTGTTTTCCTGGGTCGTGTCGTCTTCAGTCTTCTGCAAAACTTTCTTCTGAATAGGTGTTGTCCTGTTCCTGCCTCAGTCGAAGCAAAATGCTCAGAGACAGTATCGTTTTATCTCATTTATTTTTATTCTGGGCCCTGGAGTGAGAGAGCATATCGCCCATGTGCACAGAGACATGAATTCTGTCTTCTCTCGAATAGCAGATTCTTAGTAAATTATATAGTCACTTACAGGGAGGAGCATCCAAATAAGGCAACGTACATATTGATTAGGTGACCGTTACAATCAGCGAGTGTCAATCGTAAAGATTAAGCCATCTGCTGTTACTCAATGAATGTTCTTAATCTTGTTAACTGGCTTCACAATGAATACTTTTCACCTTGTTAACTGACTTTACATACTGAATGCCTCTTCATCTTGTTAAATGGCATTGCATAGTGAATGCTTTTCCACCTTGTTAACCCACTGCCCTTGTCTCCAGCACCTTATTGTTTACTGCAAGTTCTTATCTGATCTGAGTCATGCTAGCTGAACCTTTTTGTTTCACAAAAACTCAACTCTTTCCCTAACTGCTCATACCTTTGAGAAAGTGTATAAGGTACCTTTCAGAGAGCTGATTAGCTAGCAATTCATACTTGTTGGTTTTCTTGGCAGTTTTCGGTAGTTTTCTCCTAACTGTTCAAATGTCTGATTTTTATACTCCAACATAGTGGATCATTTCATTGTTTTGATGTCCTCCCAAACAGTGAAATTTAAATTTGATTTTGGTGACTGAGGCATAATTTAAACTGGCCGAATTTGAATTTGTTTTTGTTCCATTGATAACGCAGCACCAGCAAAGTGTGTCAACCAAATTGTACATTTTTAAATATTTCAGTACATTGTGCTTCTCTAAGTCCTTGCCAGCTTCCTCTCTCTTAAAGGTGCAGTATCCACCTATACCTTCATAACAATATGCGCCATTACTGTTTCATGGCTTCTTCTATCCCCTTCATCCAACAATGCTTAGATTTGGTCTCTTTATTTATCACCTTTTTTGGTATGCAAGTAGGCTGTACTTGAAATTACTATTCTTTCAATGTACATGTTGTATTTTGGATCGTTTGAGTTGATTGAGGATTAAGAATTGTATTCCTTCTCTTGTACTGTTCAACATTTCTGCTTTGTGTACTGCATTCTTTTCTGCTAATCCAATACAGATGAACCTTAATTATCCGAATGATGTGGGCGGGAGTATTTTGTTGGATAATTGAATGTTCGGATAAACAAATGCCGGATAACACAATTTCGCCAAGCGTTGGGACCTTGCAATCTTGCTGGATAATCCGAAATTTGGATAATCGCGGTACCTCTGTATACTGATGACTACCCTCCACTGTACTGGTGGACCTCTGTGCAAGGCAATCCAGTCCATTGTTAAGGTATAACCTACTATTTTTAAATAATTATTTCCTATCCCTGAATTAGTCCCAATGTTAAGTGAATCCAGAGCTCCCGTCCTGCAATATATTTCAAGCCACATTATTATTCTTAAAATGCAACATTATGTAGCTTGTAATTCAGAGGTGTTCAAGATCTTAATTTCTTCAATGCCTAACAGATAAGTTGGCGAAAAGGCAGGTATGTGATACAGTGCCTTCAACAGCACAGTTCCATTCCAGAACTGGCTGAGGTTGCCGCTTTGGAAGAATAAATACTTTCCATTGAGCACTGCTTTAAGTGGTATACCTCTAAAAGACTACTGCACTTCCTGCCTCTAACTGTTACAAATATCCAACTGTCTACTGACCTGATCCTCTGAGATTATTATCCCATTGGAAAGTTTGACCGAGCAAGTTCAGATCCTTCCTTTCAAATTCAGAAATCCTGAGCTTGAGCTGAAGCATTTGGATGTATTTGCTACACATGCTGCTTTCTGTGAGAATTGAAGAGTGTGGTGCTGGAAAAGCACAGCTGGTCAGGCAGCATCTGAGGAGCAGGAGAATCAGAGTTTTGAACATAAGCCCTTCATCTCACCACGGAAATTCCAAGTGATAGGTTTCAACTGCTTTCCACATCCAAAACATCTTTAGCCGTCTGTTAGAATTCATAAATACTTTGTATAAACTTTTAATTAACTCATTTAGACTTGCTCTTATCCGTTCACAGTTTTTATACATCTAATCCAAAGACAGTGCTCCTTCCATAACAAGAGTTAATAGTGAAGGCAGGGGTACAAAGTCCACTGAACCTATATGCCTCATCCCTCTGTCCCCTTTAAAAAAAAATTGCTACAAAATATTTAAGATATTTGGACAGTTACTTGGATAGGAAAGGTTTAGAGGGATATTGGCCAAACACAGGCAAATAGGACTGGTTCACTTCAGGAAACCTGGTCGGCATAGAAACATTGGACCGAAGGGCCTGTTTCCATGCTGTATGACTGTCACTCTATTTGATGATGCTGATAATATTTTCTTTTTAACTAGCCTCACATTTGGTCACACCTGAACTGCAGACTCACTAAACAATCTTATCCGTACGTTGTCAGGTGATGTCATTTCTTGACTTTATTCTCGTGCTTTCTCTGCCTTCCTCACTCTTCCTGACTCCCTCAGGCATTCCTCCTTGAGTTGATGTAGTGTATGATCTTATTGAATGGAGTCGCTCAATAGACGGTGGATATTTCCTGTTTCTTAGTATTGCATATTCCACTAGTTTGTTAATGTAGTTTCATATCTTTATCTAAAGCAGAATGGAGCTGAGCTGCTCACGTTTCATTGAGGTTTTCTCACACTCCGAATTGCAATATTTGAATAGTATTTTATATGTATCTATGTAAGTAGGTTAGGCCGATAAATGATATCTGATCAAAAAATGCGCAGAAGACGGTGAGATTTTAATTTGCACCTGTAGATGCTTTATGTTGTATTATCCACTGTTTCTTTCACATTGCTGGTTTTGTGAATTAGGACTGGTTCAAGCAAAGTCCCTAGGTCTGATTGCATTTCCTGTAACTGTTAGAACTTGTTTGTTATGCTTTGCACCAGGAAAGTTGTTCAGTTATCATGTGAATGTAATGCTGATCATCAGACCAATTGAAGTCTATTAAAACGAAGTGTTAAATCTGGCTGTGTGGAGTTGGCACTTTCTCCCTGTGTCTGTGTGGGTTTCCTCTGGGTGCTCCGGTTTCCTCCCACTGTTGGGTTCTTTTCCAGAGGTTTCTCACATGAGATTCAATTTGTGCGCAGCAGCTTTTGCAAACCGTTAAAGTTATTAAAGCTTGTACGAGCCAGATGACCCCTTTGATCCTATCATGGGTGTGTGAAGTCATGTCAGAGGCCCCGAACAAAAAAAACACACCCTCTTTGTACAGGTCATTTGGTAATGCTCATAGATATTCTGTTCCCCTCCCCACCCCCACACCACCATAACCATAACCACAACCACATGTTACTCCAGGTACAATGGTAGGATGAGGTCATCCATGGAGATAATGAAAATGCCCTAATCCTGCAGAATCGTGATGCAAGTGATTTCCTGACTCAAGTGATTTCCCAAGACCATGATAAGTCCTAGCTTCGGGGGATGGCTATGAAAGCATTTTTGAATGAAAGGGATTGAATGAGAGTTCAGTTTGATAATAGGAGAGTAGCAGTAAATGGCTGTCCAAATGAAGTGGGAGTCAGCCACATTCCTGCATGTGTTGTCCCCACCCACTTTCAGAATCTGAAGAAAGACAGTGTGGTTTTAACCCTTTAACATTACATGAATGTCCAGAGAGAGAGTACAATTTAATCTTTTAAGATTACACCACAATCCAGAGATGCGCAGGTTAGCTGAACTGGCCATGCTAAATTGCCCATGGTGTTCAGGGATGTGTAGGCTGGGTGTATTAGTCAGGGAAAATGTAGAGTAATAGGTGCAGAGGAATGGGTCTAGGTGGGATACTCTTCGGAGGGTCGGTGGGACTTGTTGGGCCAAATGGCTTGTTTCCAGATTGTAGGAAGTCTGATTCTAAATCATTTAATTGCTTAGCATAGAATTCAGAAAAATCAAAAAAAACAAAAACCCATCAATTTTTAAACCAATTAAAAAATAAGATTAGGAGAAATAAATCTGACAACTGAACTGCTGTGCAATTATATCTTCTGAAAAAAAAATTCTTTCTTGACAACCTAATCTTTTTCAAATGCTGGAGGATATCTTATTCCAGTTCTGTAAATATTATACTCATTCATTCATTCATTCATTCATTCATTCATTCATTCATTTGTTAGCTTGTTTAGACTTTCACATAACTTAGCACATCTTGTCCAGTAGTCCCTGTGTTCGATGTGGGGATAAAGAAAACAGTGTGATTAAGCTAATGTCATATAACAATTAAAAATAGAAGAAACCAGCTTATCTGATTTGAGTTAATATTATATACCAGTTAAATTTGTTTCTGCTGCTAAGAGGGTTAGGTGACAAAGTGTTGAACAGCTTATCTAAGCACATACCCACACTACCGCAAACTGAACTTAACTGATGTCGCAGGGGTTCAAGTTAAGTGACTTACTGATGGGATGTCATGTTGTAATTGGCTTATTGTGTTGCTAAGGCTTGAAAACAAAATATAACTAAGAAAAAGTAATTGGCATCTTGCTGTTAAAAAAAAATGTAAGCCAAATTTAGAATCAATAGTTACGCAGCTGCATGCTTTATTCTCCGCAATCTGAATGTAACCGTCACAACCACTTAATAAAATTCTCAAATTTTTACCTACTGACGGCTGGTTATTCTCAAAAGAAAAAGGCAATATCCAACAACACCTTATTCCAGTCTTGTACATACAATTCTACTTAACTCATTCATTAGCTTGTGTAGACTTTCATATAACTTGGCACATGTGCAGTAGTCCCAGTGCACTTCTGTTGCATTTTGTCAAAATTACTTTTAAACCCAATTTCAGTTCTAGCTGAACCAAGACTTGAGCGTTATGCATTAACTTTCTTTCCCTGCTTTTAAATGCTGTCTTCTTTTAAGTTGAATGTGTTCTTTTTGATGGACTAGCTCCATATCCGTCTTGGATGAACTTCCCCTTAAGCTAAATTACTGGTGTGATATAAAATACGTATAAATCAGAGTTTAATGTTTATTTTTAGTTTGTATTTGGATTTTGAGTTGTAAGTATAGGTTTTCTGTAGAGTTAATTATAAACTTGAGTATTTGTATGGCCATGGTGAATTCTTTTAACAGTTTTGAAGGCTACTTTGGCAGTTTAATAGCTGTGTGCCCTTTAGAGTTTTATGACTTTGTGTGGACGATTGTGCTTTAAGATCTACTAGAAATTTGTATAATTGGATTATTTTGTAGGACTAAGAGAAACACTCCATTTGGAGAGATTTTTGTTTGTTCCAAAACAAAGTAAAACATTCTGTGAAGTCCTTATGAGTACATGTTTAAAGGAATACTCCTGAGAAGGGGAGAATATAGCAAGACTAAATAACTTGGAGTTAAGTGTTAGGCTAAAACCCTGAAGAGGACTCTAAGCTGCGTTGTTTAAAGTGTCATATATGGTAGCTTATTTGAGATTCCGGTCTAGATCAAAGTCACAGTTACTGTAAACATATTGAGGTGTGAGTACTGTACAAGGATTGTTGGGTAAGCCATAAGGGGTTTTTGTTTAGATTTGGTGATTAAATGTTTTGACTATTAATGACAATATATTTTTAAGCACACAGTATATCTCTTTGAATTTGTGCTATAATTCAATAGATTGCTTTATTCTATTTATCTCCTCATTTTGTTTGCTTCATAAACTTTGATTCTGTTATTAAAGCAAAATCTGCAACACCAGGCTTGCATTTTGAGAAAGGACACCAGTTAAGACTAGAACAAAATAAGATTTGTTACGCCACATTGCAATCTGGGATCTGATTTATCAATCAATAACATTAGCTGAATTCATAACCTTAACAGTAAAGCCATCCAATTAGATTTCTCTTCCCAGTCACTTTACTTGATGTAGATCATTGGCAACAATGGCGCCTGTCATAAGAGTTAGGAACAAAAGTAGACCATCTTTCAGTCTGATCATAGCAAGTCTTGTGCTTCACCTTCTCAAGCAAAGTAGCACCATAAGGGATCTGCAGTGGTGTACAGGAGGCGGATCTGGATGACAACCTGGTCCCAAACCTGAATGCTTACAGAGACCAGGGTAGATATTTGTGATCCACGCTGATCTCTTGTTGATCAAGGGATGGACAGGGCTCTCGACAGACCAGTTCTCTGGTATAGTGGGGCAAGTCCTGGAATAGATGGATATTGTCATGGATCCTCTGCTCTGGGATTCTGTTGGACTATTTGGAATGGATCACGTGGTTCAGCATGGATGTCAGGAGAGACAAAACCTTGTGACGATCTTTTGATCTGTACACTGAAAAGGGAGGCGAAAGTGAGGTCTACAAAGACCGTTGCCTCCATGACTATCTGGTTAGTTCCACGCCCCCTAACAACCCACCTTCCCCTGCCACTGCAAGAATTGCAAAACCTGTGCCCACACCACCTCCAGCCTTACCTCCATCCAAGGCTACAAAGGAGCCTTCCACATCAATCAAAGTTACACCTGCATTTCCACGCGTCATTTATTGTATCCGGCGCTCCCGATGTGGTCCCCTTTACGTTGAGGAGACTGGACGTCTTTTCGATGAGCGCTTTAGGGAACGTCCCCAGGATACTCTCACCAATCAACCCCACCGCCCCGTGGCCGAACATTTCAACTCCCCCTCCCATTTTGTCGAGGGCATGGAGGTCATGGGCCGCCTCCATCGCCATTCCCTCACCACCCAACGTCGAGAGGAAGAATGCCTCATCTTCTGCCTCGGAACACTTCAACCCCAGAGCATCAATGTGGACTTCACGAGTTTCCTCATTTCCCCTCTCTTCACTTTACCCCGATTCCAATCTTCCAGCTCAGCACCATCCTCATGACCTGTCCTACCTGTCAATCTTCGTCCTCACCTCCATCCACCTATTGCACTCTTAGCTACTTTCTCCCCAGCCCTACTCCCCTCACATCTATCTCTCCACCCCAGAGGCTCCCAGCCTCATTCCTGATGAAGGGCTCCTGCCTGAAACATCGATTTTCCCTGCTCCTCGGATGCTGCCTGACCTGCTGTGCTTTTCCAGCAATCTTGACACTGAAAATGGAGACAGGGTGCCAGTCTCTTAAGAAACAAACATTCCTTTTCTTGGGCAGTGGAACCTTTATCCTACACCAAGAAAGGGGTAACTCCAGTTGTTAAGGCTTCTTTCAGGCGTTTGTAACTTCAGCACGGTGTGTAGTTAAACGAGCTCCAGCCTTACCAGGTCAGGGATTGAATATGTCACCTGGTGCACGGAGGCTGCCAGAACTCAGGAGAAATGCACTGTTGAAATGTTCAGGCAGTCAGTTCTGGATGCAGTCAGTATGAAAATTCCAGTACACATCTGCCAAGACCCTCAAACTCCCATTTACTGACATTGCTAGGTCCCCTGTCCTTGAGTAAGATTGAAATCTCTTTTCCCCCCCCCCAGTCCCTGAGGACAATGTAGTGGTCTTCAATGGGGCTTTCATCAAAGAAATATGTTGACCGACCAAGGCAACATTTAGGTTCAAAGTGGACTATTACATCTCCTTGTAGAATAGTCAGTTAACCAAAAAAAAGTCTTGCACTGGTTCCTTAACTTCAAAGATCTGACTGAAAAAGTGGGGCCAGTAGGTTGTTTACCCTGACAGACTTGGGTACAAAGTGATCTCTCCTTGCCACACCAGACCTTAGGTGACTTTGTTACCCAGAGTGGTGTGGATTTCTTGCAGAGGGCAAATTGCATTTTTTCTGTGCCTGAGCGCTGAGATGTTGAGGCCAGCAGCACCATGCCACCCACCATCACCATCTCCCTTAATATGTGGAGCGGCATGTGAGGCTTTTGCCTCCTTCAGAAATCCATTGAAGAATGTCTTGAATTGTTGCTGGGCATTTTAGGTAGATCAAAAAAATGCTTCAAAATGGTTCCTGTGGTCCAAAGCATTTATATTCTGACAACTGAAGTTCTTCTTGAGGAAATCTCAGGCAACCTCAGAATGAAGGGAGACTTTGCAGAGGGCACTTGGGAATTTATGACCTCGCTGGAAATGAGCCAAGTCATCCCCAGTGTTTGATTTCTCTGGGCAGTTGTCCTCCATGCCTAAGCCCTCAACCTGCAAGTGAGGCCCAAAGGGCTTTGTTCCTCTGGAGGTCCAAGGTACTGGTGTTGAAGTCTCCTTCCTCAATCCAATGACTCAGTAACATCCAAAGCATCAGTAGTTAACAAAGTCCACTTGTTGCAAGATGCTGTGCCACTTCCAGCATAGGTACCTTACCCCACCCCCGTCTCCCTCATTCTGACAACCCTTTCTACTTCCTCCCAAATCTGTCCATAAAACTAGAAAGGTGGGGGAAAGCTTGAACAAACGAGTAGTTCAGGGAAGTCACACGTCTGAGATGTTTTCCTCGGCGTAGGCATGGGGTTACCATGCTTTGGCATTGCAGGAATGGGCTTGGGAATCTTGAATATGGTGGTTCAAGCTCCAGTTCGGGCACTCAGCTGAAGTTTTATGGGCTTGCAGCTGTCACACGTGTCACCAAGGACGTTTTTGTTTGGAGCAATACAGGGCTAGGAACCATGTTGATTTGAACCCTTGAGATGTGGTGGACCCAGGATTATGAAACTATGCACCCTGGAGCAGAGGGAGTCAGGAACCACGCATCTCCATCTGTTGCACCATGTTGATTTCAGGCAGTAAATGGATGTCCTTCTCTGCTCTGCTTACCATCTTGAGTGGCAATATCCAGCCCAGGCTTCCTCCACCCCATATGTTATTAACTCCAGTCACCCACTGTGGCCAGGCACTCCCTTCCACCAACCACTCATATCTGTGATGCAAATTTCTGACAGTAGCTGCCACTCCTGACTAGTCCAGTAACATTACCACAATGCCATTGCCTCCACACGTTTCCTTCTCTGGGTTTAGGACATTTGCCCAGTTACCAATACATCTTTCAGATTCTATAGTTTTACTGTCAGACGTGAAGTTTTCTTTTCCATTTATAAAGCCTTACTGCTGCACCAACTTTATAATAACATTTGTTCCATTTTAAAATGCGTTTCTTGCCTTCCTGAGTGAACTGTATGTGCCAATTATTTATCAATGTTTTTCTTTCTTGTTTAGTGTCCTAGCCTTTTGTCCATTCCTTTCCATTCAAAATGTTGGTTTGAAATATTTTAAGCTGCTGGTTTTGCATTTATTTGCCAGTGTTGTTTCACACTCCACTTGCCTGAGCCTTTAATAGGCATCTGTTAATAGGCATGTAGTTTTGTCAATTGCCCTTTTTTCTTGAATTTTTCCTGTTCCTTGGTCATACTGAAGCAGAATCACGGTCATCACTTTATCAACTGTTTCCTTTTTTTTAGGCATTTTGCTTACTAATTGCACTCATTTGATTATTCAAAATTTTCCTTCTGTGTTCAGCTACAATTTGCTTAGAAAAACACTTGCGACATAGTACAAAAAAGTCAATGTGATGTTTTTGGATTAATTAAATCCAGAATTCGCTGCTTTATTTGGAGGTTCCACTGTCATTTTCCAATTTCATCCTCCTGTCAATGATGTGCATTTTTAAAATTAATTCATAGAATTTGGGTGTTACTGGCTAGGCCTACACTTATTGCCCACCCTGATTGAGCCAAGCACATTGTTGTGGGTCTAGTGTCACCCATGTCTGTCAGATTTCATCTTCTCTATTGGATGAGAGTGAACTATGTCACCACCTGACATTGTGGGATTCAAACCCATGTCTCCAACGACTGGTCTAGGTATTTCCTGATGAAGGGCTTTTTGCCTGAAATGTCGATTTTTGACTACTAGTCTAAAGACGCTGCCACTATACCCAGGCTTCCACTATTGTTTGAACAAGGTCTATGTAACAGGTCATACAATGAATTTTATATCCTTGTAAAAATTGCAGCAATCCTGGTTTTTAAAGCAGTTCCTATTGCATTTAATACACAATCAAAAGTACAGGGAAAAAATAATGAAGGCATGGTCTTCAGAGATTTGTGACCTCAACCTTTCGTGATCTTGCTCTCCATTTAAGTTTGTGTTCCAGTGTTGTTATAATCATCTCCAGTTTATTTTCCACCCCTCTCCCCCTGCCTCAATCACCCCCATCTCTTCTCCTCCTCTTCCTCCTTCCTCCCTCCCTCCTTTTTGCTTTTGAGTGCAAACTTTGAGATGTTGGAGATACTTGGATTGTTTTCATTAGAGTGTTAGAGGCTGAGGGGTGACCTGATAGAAGTATATCTAATTTTGATAGGCATGCAAAGGTTGGATAGTCGAATATTTTTGCCCAGGCTGGAAATGTCAAACACTAGAGGGCATATGTTTAAGGTGAAGGTGAGGAGGTTGAAATGAGCTGTGCGAGGCAAGTCTCCTCCACCCAAAAAAAAAAGAGGGTTCTAGAATTCTGGAATGCTTGCCCGGAGAGGCAATTGAAGCAGACATGACAGCAAGAGGCATTTAATTAGATATGTGAACTGGCCGGGAACAAAGAGAATGATCATGTTCAGACAGATGGGATTAGTTTGGAATGACCTAATGGTTGGTGCAGACGTGGTAGCCTGAAATGGCCTGTTCCTGTGCTATTCTGTTCAATGTTCTATTACCATTTGACATTTAATTGCTCAATAACTCTGTCCTTTGACTTATTTTGTCACTACGTATTAACCAACAAATGAAAAATATTCAAGCTGCAGAAAAAACATGAAGCTGACTGCTGTTCCCATCCACTTCCTTATTTAGGTTTATGCAGAAATGTTTTTGTTTCAGTTCTGTACTATTTTATACAAAGTTTCAGTGCTGAATTATCATTTATCTGAACGGTCAGGACTAGTTTGATTTCTTGCATTTTGCATTAATTCATCATCCATCCCTACAGTTTAGAAACAGGCCCTTCGGCCCAACAAGTCCACAACGACCCTCCGAAGGATAACCCACCCAGACCCATTCCCCTATGGGCAATTTAGCGTGGCCAATTCTCCTAACCTGCACATCTTTGGACTGTGGGAGGAAACCGGAGCACCCGGAGGAAACCCACACGGACACTGGGAGAATGTGCAAGCTCCACACACAGTTGCCCGAGGCTGGAATTGAACCTGGGTCCCTGGTGTTGTGAGGCAGCAATGCTAACCAGTGAGCCACTGTTGTGACTAGTTTGTGAGGGCTAGTTTTGATTATGTTTTCTGTAGAATAATCAAGGTATTGGTATGATCTATGAATGGACAACTTAATTTTCAAGTAAACAGGCAAGATATCAGAAAAAGAACATGGTTGTTTTAATGAGCTCACTAAATCTGAGTTAGTGGAATCCTCAACTTATTGGTGAGAAATTAAGCCAAATTTTGTTGGTCAGTGCGAGGGGAGCAATAGTTATTTTTGGTCGATGAGGGTGTTGAGCATTGTTTTTAAAAAAAAAATTGGATGGGTAGGCAGCCTCAAAGGCAGCAAAATATCTTGAGGATCCAAAAATGCACAATTTGTGAATTGCATTGATATGCAATCCCCCAACAACATTCAGGATTTTTTTTTATAGTTTCCAATAATACATTGTAAATGGACAAGTTGACCTTTTTATGAAATGGAGTAAAATTATTCCCTCAACAATTTGAGCCAATATTCAAAAGAAGAGAATTTGACCCATTCACTAACTAAATAGAGAAGGTAGTGTCACAGTGTGGGTAATTTTCAGTGTATCTTCCTAGAGGGAAGACCCTGAACTGAAACCAAGAAATTGTGTATCTCACACAGGTTTCTTTTGTCAGCAGCTTCCAAACTTGCAATCTGTATCAGGGCAAAGGGCAAGAATAAGGGCAGGAGATGCATGGGAATATTGCCATGTGCAAGTTCCTATCCAAGTCACAAAGCATTCCAACTTGGAACTACAGGTAGTTCTCCTATGGCACCATAGTTGTGTTCCCATGCAATGTCATGTTATAGAAAATCATGCAAGAGAAATAATGGGGCCTATGGGAAAAACAGTTGGGGTGAACTACCAAAAATACCAGTAAAAGTCGAAACAAAAATAGTTTGCCTTATACAAATGATAGCACAGTCTAAGTAAATTTTGACCTGTTGTATTGTACTGTATAGTGCAATTAATTAGAATCTGCAACTGATTACTATCGATTGGCATCTGTACCTGCTGCCTGCACTACATTCTAGCCAGTCTTCTGATCCCATCCAATGGTAACACTGCACAAGGCAGATCCCAGAATGAAAACTGCCTGAGTAGAATAAGGGCTGAATTATAAATTTCTTCACAAAGTGTCAGTTTAGTCAGATTTTTTGGAGGATTTCACATTGTGGAGCTTGGGGATATCACAATTTTACAAAACCCACCTGACTTATTACCTACTGCACCCTTTGCTGCCCCTCTCTCACATTCAGTACCGTCATAACATGTGCTATTTCCAAAACAACTCACCACTTCCTGGATATCCCAGAATTGACCAACATCCATTTCTGTAAGAAGAAATTGTGCACTTAGATAAGTGCTGTCATTCTGGTGTTGCCCTGCATGGTTCCTGACGTTGGCTCTGGACATGGCAGGCAATAGAAAGTTGGTGCCTCTCTTTGTGGGCAGATGCTGCTAATGGGGATGGAGTGGTGCAGAGGCAGGACATCTTTTTTTCCCAGGCCAACAGAGGATGCCATTCTACTGGAACTATGCCAATCTGGACCAGTGCAGTTTCAACCATCTGAAAGAATGTCCAGAATGTAGGAAGAAGATCAATGACCACCTTCACTCAGCTGTGAAAGTGCCATCGCTCTCGCTCCCCTACTGTACCCAGTCATTTCCTGGAACACCATCTTCACTCCATCATCCTCGCTAACATCTGACCCTGACTAACCCTGTATCTCATCCCCACAGGCTGTCTCCACACAGGCACCAAAAGTAACATTGTGCCGCCCGCCTTTCCCTACCTCACCCACTATGTGCAAAGTTCCCTGACTCTGGCCACCCTGTGCAGCTGACTGACTAGGGCCAGGCCCCTGTACTGGTATTTGTTTTGCAGTTAGTTACTATAGTGATTAGTCACTAAAACACAGATTCATGTGAGCCTGCAGATATTCTCTAACATCTCAGCATAGTTTTAAAAAAGAAAAGTTAATACAAAAAACAAATCCTAGTTTCAAACTACTCCTCAACACCTTGTACTGTTAGTTGAAACTTTATCGCTGGAACAGCACAGCAGGTCAGGCAGCATCCAGGGAACAGGAGATTCGACGTTTCGGGCACAGGCCCTTCTTCAGGAATGA
>NC_057735.1:42832707-42879392 GCF_004010195.1 Chiloscyllium plagiosum | reverse complement strand
TGCTGCCTGACCTGCTGTGCTGTTCCAGCAATAAAGTTTCAACTTTGATATCCAGCATCTGCAGACCTCACTTTCACCTTGTACTGTTAGTCAATCCCAGTGAAATTTCACTCTTATCTCCACTTGAAGTTTTTAAATCAACAGAATGCTCCTAGCTTCTTGTCCTCAGGTTGTAGTGACATTTTCATGATGCATTTCCAAGTCCACTAGCACAATCATTTCACAACACCTTTCAGGAAGCTCTTCATGAGAGCGCACAACCCAACTGGTCACGTGATGCCGATGTGGAGTCCACTCCGCGTTCCACAATGCCTAGTGCCAGGGATGAGAATCGCTTCACAGAGAACGGGAATTCGCTTTATCAAAAAAGTCGACAATTCACATTGCATTTAATAAACAAGCGTTATAGGAGATCTACCTATGTATTGTTCTTTCTCCATTATCATTGGGTCAGAATGATGAAACTGTCTTCCTTGCAACTAACTACAATCCAAAATTGCAGTACTTCAAGAAGGCAGGTAACCACTCTTATCAGGGCATGAGAATAGGTAATTCAAGGTAGTGAGCTGCACCAGCATTCCGTGAATAATTTTTTTCAAAGATGAGAACTGTTGACAACTGAAATTGTATATAGCTGCTATGAGTTAAATTTTAAAAATTCATTCACAGCATGTAGATCATAATCATACAGCACAAAAACAGATCCTTCAGTCCAACCAGTTCACGCCATAGATAAGGTGAAGATTAGATTAGATTAGATTCCGTACAGTATGGAAACAGGCCCTTCGACCTAGTAAGTCCACACTAACCCTCCAAAGAGTGACCCACCCAGACCCATTCCCACACCCTGTATTTACCTCTGACTAATACACTGGACCTCTGACCACTGAACACTATGGGCAATTTAGCATGCAAATTCACCTGACCTGCACATCTTTGGATTGTGGGAGGAAATCCTTGCAAACACAAGGACAATGTGCAAACTCCACACAGTTGCCCGAGACAGGAATCGAACCCAGGTCGCTGGTGCTCTGAGGCAGCAGTGCTAACCGCTGAGCCACCTCCTGTAAATGAAGGAGGCGTGTAGATTTGGCATTATCTTGTTCCTAAACATAACAACCACCTGTTTTTATTAACATATCCTTATCTGGTAGCGAGTATGCCATTTTATCTTTGTACTTCGGTGTCTTGCAATATTAAACTTCTGAACACACAAAAAAATTGCTTAAATTGTGAAAACTGAGTAACCAGTTTTCTTTCTTGCTTAATGAAATATGATACTAGCATTGTTTTGAAATATGGATGTTGAATCAGTGCCAAGTCTTGGTTGACTGCTGGCAGATGAGAGGCATAAAGGGGAGAAATAAGATGGGTATAAAGGTAAATCATGATACAAAAGATAACTAAATTCTGAATCAGCAAATAAGTTGTAAAGGAGAGAAAAGGAAAATCTTAATGTCACAAATTGAAATCTGACTATCAATGCAAGGATGAAGGCCCAACGCTACTATTAAAACATATGCTGCTGTAAGAAAGAGCCTTAGTTAATGCAATGCAGGGAGTCCCTAATTTACCAACATTTGACTTCAGAACACGATCTCATGCCAGGGTGAAGTTTTGAAGATCTAACATAGTTATTTACTTATGGCTGTTACATCTTTCTGCATTGTGTTCTGACCTGCGCACAAATTGATTTGTGAATGGACTCCAGAATGGAACAGATTTGTGAGCCCAGGGTTGCCTATGGTTTTTTCTCCATACCTGTTGAGCACTTTACAGTGGGAAATCCTGAAGTGTTTTTCACATTAGATGTTGTAGATCTAATCAAAAACAGGATAGGAATACCAGTATGCAATGTAGATTTGGGAAAGCCATGAAGTGATCTCTAATTCAATTGTAAAATTAATGGTGGAATTAGTTACTTTGTTCTGTGTTCACTATTTACTGTGTTGCATACAGTAGCTTTAGAAATAATTTAGTGCACTTGTTAATCCAATCTTTTGGAGCAGTTTTTGTCAGCATTACTAAAGATGGGGCAACTAATAAGTAGCAAATCTGGAAAAAATTGAGGCCATTGATTGCTCGGTATCTTGGTTCCCATCATGATTTGGAATCCACAATGCAACAACAAATTAGATCACAGCTCTGCCCTTGTACAACGTTCAGTCATGGATGGTGGTGAACAATTAACCAAAGGTAGTTTTGACAAATATTCCTTTCCTGATGATGGAGGAGCCTAGCAAAAGAAAATGTGAAGCATTTACATCTTCATCCAGAAATGCCAAGTAGATTATCTATCTTGGTCTGTCTTGAGGTTCTCAATCTGATGCGAGACTTCAACTAATTCATATCAAAGGTAACAAAAGGACAAAGGCAATGGATGCGGCAAAGGCTTGAGCCCTGGCAGCATTCCATGTGAAGTTCTGAAGATTTGAACTCGAGAACTAAGTATGATCCTAGGCAGTAGAGCTGCAACACTGGCAATTGACCTGACAATTTTTAAAAAATAGCCAGGGTACGACCAGTCTACAGAAAGCAAAACAAATCCAATTCAAGCAATTATCATCCGATCAGTTTATCCTCTCATCAGCAAAATGATAGAAAGTGTTGTCAATTGTTATCAAGCAACAATTGCTGAGCAGTAATTTGTTCTTTGATATTCAATTTGAAACCTGCCTGGGCCATTCAGCTCTGGAACTTATAAAACTTTGGTTGAAACATAGTCAAAAGAGCTGAGTTTAAGGATAGGTGAGAATACTTTAACATCAAATTAATGTTTGACTGAGTATGACATCGAAGCTGAGCGTAAATGGTTATTGGGATTCTGCAAAAGCTATCCACTGGCTGGAGTCCTATCAAGTACAGTGGAGGTTTTTTTTGTTGGAAGTCAATTATCTTCTTTTTAGAATATTGGTACAAGAGTTTCGCATGTTGGATGTTGTAGGAGTGTCCTAGCCTCCATACTATTTGCACTTCTGTACACTGGAGCAATTCATGTAGATGTACAGAGGAACCTCGATTATCCGGCATTCAGTTAACCAAATTTCAGATTATCTGAACAAGATCACAAGGTCTTGATGCTTGGCTAACTATATTATCCGGCTTTCAATTAACGGAACAAAATGCTCCCTGCCTGTGTCCTTTGGATAATCGTGGTTCCTCTGTACACTGATGCTTGTGCAATATTCAGACTTGAGCTGTTAAGTTGGCAAGTGTAATTGTTGCCACAGATGTGCCATGCACTAGCCATTTTAGTAACTAGAGAGTGTCTAACTATTACCCTTCGCATTTAGTGATATTGCCATTTCTAAGTCTTTTATAATCAAACTCTTGAAGGTTAGTATACCAAAAAACTGAACTGAACAAGCCATATAAATGCTGGGCCAGTATGGCTCCTTCAAGGGGAAGTCATGCCAGACAAATCTGCTAATTTTTTTAGGAAGTAATGAGCAGTTAGACAAAGGAGAGCCAGTAGATGTGAACTGGTTAGATTTGCAGAAGACCTTTGACAAGGTGCTACATGGAGACTACCAGTTAAAATAAGAGCTCATGGTATGAGGGGTAAGGTATTGGCATGCTGACTGAGGTCTTTTCCAGGATGGCGACCAGTATATCGTGGAGATCCACGGGGTCAGTGTTTGGTCCACAAATTCATGTTATACATTAACAATTTGAATGAAGGGACTGTGAGGGTGTTTTTGCAAAGTTTGCAGATGACATAAAGATAGGTGGAGGAACAGGTACTGTTGAGGCAGGGCAGACTGTAGCAGGATTTTGGGCACAGTGGGAGAGTCAGCACCAAAGTGGCAGATGGAATGGTGTGGGGAAGTGAGGTTCTACACTTTGGGAAGAATAGTGACATAGAATATTTTCTAAATGAGGAAAGACTTCAGAAATCTAAAGCACAAAGGAACTTGGAAGTCCTAGTTTGGGATTCTATTAAGGTTAACATAATTGGTAGTTAAAAAAGAAAGTGAGGACCGCAGATGCTGTAGTGTCAGATTCAAAAATTGTGGCTCTGCAAAGGCACATGAGGTCAGGCAGCATCCAAGGAACAGGAGAGTCGATGCTTTGGGCATAAGCCCTTAATCATGAATGGGGTGGGAGGGGAGCGGAAGGGGTCTGAGATAAACAGGGTGGGGCTTGGGAGGTAGCTGGAAGGGCGATAGGTGGATGCAGGTGTGGGGTGATTGTGCTAAGTCAGTGGGGAGGGTGGAGCAGATAGATGGAAAAGACGATGGGCAGGTCAAGAAGAGAGTGTTGAGTTGGAGGGTTGAATCTGGGATGAGATGGGCAGGAGGGGAGATTTGGAAACTAGTGGTGGTTAGAACCATTAAGTGCATTGTTAGCATTCATTTCAAGGGGGTTTGAGTGGAAGAGCAGAGGTGTCCTCCTGAAGCTATATAAGATTCTGGTCAGACCACACGTGGAATATTACGAGCAGTTTTGCACACTGTATCTAAGGAAGGATGTGCTGGCATTTAAGGGTGTCCAGAGGAAGTTAATAAGAACTATCTTGGGGATGAAATATTTGTCATATGAGGAACAGTTGAGGATTCTAGATCTGTACTTGGAGTTTAAAAGGGCAAATCTCATGGAAACTCATTTGAATTCTGTGGGGCTTAGAGAGAGTGGATGTGGGCAAGATGATTCCACTCGTCGGAGAGACGAGGACCAGAGAGCACAGTCTGACTCAAGGGATGACCTTTTAGAACTGACATGAATTTCTTCAGCCAGAGGGTGGTGAATCAGTGGATCTCATTGCCACAGAAGGCTGTGAAGGCCAAGTTATTGAGTGTACTTAGCATGTAGAGAAGTTCTTAATTATTAAGGAGATAAAAGGTTGCAGGGAGAATGAGGTTGAGTAACATATCAGCCATGATTGAATGGCCTAACTCTGCTGCTATACCTTATGGTTAAAAGAGTGGGACAGAGGATAAGAAATGGCTGGGGAATTGCTTGCCTCCCCCATTCCCATAATCTGTCAACCACTTACAAGGTAGAAGGCAGGCGTGCAATGAGATATTCTCCACTTACTTGGATGAGTGCAACTCCAACAGATTTGAAGTTTGACAGAACCCAGGATTCAGCAGGCAACTTGATTGCTCCCAACAGCTTGCTTTCTCTTTTTTCACTTTTTACTTTTTTTTTCTTCAATTCTTTCTTTGTTTTCATTTCCTTAAAGTCAAGAGAGTGGTAGGTGAAGGAGGTGGCCTCTGGTGACGGCAGCAGCAATGCCAGGACAAGCCAGACACTCTTACACCCCAGCACGGGGTCTCCTGTTGAGCGAGGAGTAGGTCCTCTGCTGGCTTACCCAGCTTGGACACTCAGGCTGGGCCAAGCTCTAGGTCTGCAACTAGGCTCGGGTGCCTGAAAGAGCAGAAGCATCAGTGAAAGGGCTGGATGGCGGATCGGTGACACTATCTGGTGGAGTGTCAGATGGGGAGCAGAGGCTTCTTCCAGCCCAGCAATGATGTGGCTTGCAGCAGCCTGACATGGTCTTTGGTGGAGGCTTCTGGCCTAGTATGCCAGCGGGCTGATATGGTAGTCTCGGCCTGTTATCTCGACGTGGTATTCTCATCCTGGAATGGCAGTGTGATTCTGTCTGCAGCTTTAAGGTATTCCATCGTTCCTTAATTAGCTTTCCTCGAGCCCAGGAGCCATTAGCTGAAATCTAACAAACTTTGTCTTTAATTTTACAGAAAGTCCCCAGGTTACGAATGAGGTCTGTTTTTCTTTTCATTATTTGTAAGCTGAATTTCTGTGCAAGTCAGAACAGATATGGGCTAGTTATTCCGTCCATTCGTTAGGATGAACCATTGTACGTAACTTAGAATTTTAAAAATATTTTTTCAAAGTGAGAAGCTGGAGTTCGGTTTCTTAGTCGGGTGTTCGTAACCTGCGGACTTCCTGTACTTTATTATGATGTATGACTTCTGTCATTTATATAGGCACCAGAGTGTGGTCACCTAAAGCTGCTCACTTTTTCATATAAATGTATATGTGATAAATTTCTATTTTATCAATTCAAATTTTCACTCATGACCATAGCACATGGCAACTGTAGTATATCCTCTGAGACGCACTGTGCATCTTAGTAGACAGCACTTCAAAGCATGTGACTTATGCCATTTAGAAGGGCAAGTGCAGCAGGTGCATGGAATTTTACTATCAAGCCCCTCAACGCCAGGTTATCATCCAACAGGTTTAATTGGAAGCACTAGCTTTTGGAGCACTGCTCCTTAGCCACCAGGATATGTGAACATCATTTAGCCACAAAATGACATGACCCACTTTCACTAGTATCTTTACATACAATTGAGGAAGGACATTGTGGATAGATGGAGTTGTGGCTAAAGAGCTTCCCTCATGACCGTGCGCACCTCAATAGCTATGTAATCTCTGAGGGAGCCAAGAGGTTTGCATGTTCTCCAAATGTCTGCGTGGGTTTCCTCCCGGGTGCTCCATTAGGTTGATGTGGACTTGGGCCAAAAGGCCTGTTTCCAGACTAGGGAATCTTAAAAAGAAGTCAAGGTGGAAAAAATCTGATGCCATCCTATCTCTTGGGTATCTGAAGCCAGTTAACCTGTAAAGATGCAAATGCAAGATGATCTCTGCCATAGTCAGGAGTTGGTCGAGTTCCCTCCAGAAAGTGCAGCCAGCAGCTGCAACATTAGCGATATGTTCCTGAGCGCCATTTTTCTTTTTGAAAAAGCTTAAACTCCAGTTTGTTTCAGATCCATTTTAAACAACCTGCTTAGACATATTATCATTTAAATCTGGACTAAGTGGAACTTGAATTCAGGCCTTTTGGCCCAGAGTTTAGGAACATTACCACCACACCACGACAGCCCTCCCAGTTTGTTTCTACTTAGTGTTGTCTTAGAACATGTTTATTATCTTAATTCAACAGGAACGTTATCGAGCTCATCATAGTTGTGGCAAAAGAGGGCAGCTTTGAATAATCTACAGGTCGTTATGCTACAACGCGGCAGTTGTGTTCTGCTGCAACCTCGGTGCTATAGAAAATCTCACTATGGAAAACCATTATAGAAAATTGTACTATATTGCTCTACCCATTCAGTTGAAAGTTGCCGTTATCCAAACATGTTCAATTATAGCCAGGTTGTGCTGATGAAATTTGCTTTAGAGTAGAATGACCTATATCATAGTTTGCAATTTCTAAATCTGAATTTGCACTCCATTCTGAGTTCAGATTGCTGACAATATTCACTGTCATTATCAGCTGTCATCAAAAACCTTGCAAGTTCCTCCTGCGAAGAGTAGAGAGCCATAGTGAAGGCGGCGTTTGGTATGCTTTCCTTTATTGGTCAGAGTATTGAGTTACAGGAGTAGGGAGGGCATGCAGCAGCTGTACAGGACATTGGTTAGGTCACTGTAGGGATATTGCATGCAATTCTGGTTTCCTTCCTATTGGAAAGATGTTGTGAAACTTGAAAGGATTCAGAAAAGATTTAAAAGGATGTTGCCAGGGTTGGAGGATTTGACCTATAGGGCGAGGTTGAATAGGCTACGGCTGGAGCGTCGGGGGCGGGGGGGGTGGAAACAAAAAACACATTCTTTGGTCTCTTTCAATTAATAAAATTTCCATGAATTTTTTTTATGCCTAGTTTTGTGAATGCAATCCAGTCATCCTAATTTTAAGTATGTTAAACAATGTTTTAAAGCTATATCAAATGCCATTTTCCTTTTGTTCTGTTCATATTTGATATGGGTCCTTCTACATCAGCTATTCTGTTCAATTGCTTTTTCTGTGCTTCTCTGAACACATTTTTAAACTCCAGATTTTGAACCAGGGCTTTTTCCTTGAAAGAGTGGTACATTTTTGATTTTTATTACTTGTTCAGGAGAAGTTTATTGATAGTGAATGCAGAAAAAGAGTTTTAATATTGAGAGTAAAACCCAGTGAAATGTTCATGTGGATTTGCTTGATGAGGTTTAGTAGAATGGATTGACATGCATAATCAAAGAAAATTCTTGCTGAAAGTAGAAAGCAGATGCAGATAATATCATAACAATCTCATATGTGGAACTTTGAAAGGCCTTTGAGCTGATAGACTTGTGACATAAGTGGAGTTGACACATAGGTGATGGCAAATGGAGTCAAAAGAATAGGAGTAGGCTAAATTAATTTTCCCTTCAGGGAGCCAGTGCAGACATGACTGGCTTGTATACCACTTATACTATAGTAACGCTATGATACTGAGATTTGAGGAAGTTGGAAGTTTTTGGTCCTGTGCTGTGAAAGAATATCCTTGTCTGAAATGTGGAAAACCTTAATTTTATTTGAGAAGTGTCTTCCTGGGGCTTCAAGTTACTGTGACGTTGCAAGATAGCAAAAATATCACAAGACTCATCATGCTACATATCCTATGTTGTCTCTGGCTCTACCTGTAAAATTACAATGTATAAGGGTCAATGCTGGAACTTCTGATCATAATTTCCAGTGTGTTTTGGGGTTTGGAACGACTAACTCGGTGACAAATTTTGTAGGTGGTACTAAACTGCAGTACAATGCAGTACAAAACAACAGAGTAAAACTTACAGACTGGGCAGTTATGTGATCAATTAATTTTGGCATAGCTAAATATGAGGTCATGCATTGGCTGGAAATATGGAAACCTCTGCACTTCAGTAAATAAATTGGAGTCAGAGGGAAGGGATCTAGGAATATAAGTAAATGAATCATTAAAAGTAGCATTGTAGTTCAGCAAAACGCTAAATTGGTAACAAAACATGAGAAAGTGAGGACTGCAGATGCTGTAGATCAGAGCTGAAAAATGTGTTGCTGGAAAAGTGCAGCAGGTCAGGCAGCATCCAAGGAGCAGGAGAATCGACGTTTCGAGCATAAGCCCTTCAGGATTCCTGAAGAAGGGCTTATGCCCGAAACGTTGATTCTCCTGCTCCTTGGATGCTGCCTGACCTGCTGCGCTTTTCCAGCAACACATTTTTGAACAAAACATGAGAATTTATTTCTAGAGTAAAAAAACCTGATTACATGTTAAACTTGAAGGATACTTTGGTCAACGAAGTACTGTGCAACAGTTCCGATCTCCATACTGTAAAAGAAAAGTAGATCAGCTCTAGGAAGTACAAAAAAGATTTAAGGGTGGTACCAGAATTTATAGAATGTTGCTCACAGGAACGATTGAATAAATTAGGATTACTTAACTACAAAAAGAGGTGATCTTGTTAGGTTCTTTTCCTGAGGTTTGACACATGAAATGTAATTTGCACACATGAACTTTTGCAAACAGTTAGAGTTTATTAAAGCTTGTGCAAGCTAGGTGACCCCTTTGACCCTTTTCACAAGCATGCGAAGTTGAGTCAAAGAACCCCTGAACAAAGAAAACACATCCTATTTATACAAGTCAGTTGGTAATGCTCTCAGATATTCTGGCCACTCCCCCCACCATAACCACATGTTACCCCAGTACAATGGTAGGGTGAGGTCATCCATAGAGATAATGTAAGTGCCCTAATCCTGGGGAATCGTTATGCAAATGATTTCCTGACTCTGATTCCCCAAGCCAACGTAGGTGTGATATGTCCTGTCTTCGGGGGATGGCTATGGAAGCATTTCTGAATGGAAAGGACAAAATGAGAGTTTAATTTGATAATAGCAGGAGAGTAGTGATAATTAGCTGTCTAAATAATGTGGGAGTCATCCACATTCCTGCATGAATGTCTTCTTCACCCACTGCCAGAATGCTCAGTCTCTGGAGGTAGACAGTGCAGTTTAACCCTTTAATGTTGCATTAATGTGAGATAGTCAGGAATATAATCCATTTTAATCTTTTAACATTACAATCTTGTCTATTCTTTGAATTATGAATTAGAAATGGTAAATTTGGAGAGGATGGACTACCTAGAAATTTTAGAACTCAAAGCCATAATAACTTCTCTCTTTGTGAAGTGAGCAACAAATGCCAGTAAGTTTGTTTTTGTGAACAAGTTGGTCTTTACTATTGATTTATCTTTACTCCAAGCAAAATTTGCTTATTTTCAGTGGTGCTGTCCATTTTATAGGTGCCATCCCACTGATCTTATATTTAAAACTTTTAACTTAATATATTCTTTTGTTGGTATGATTTTACTGTTTATTCTGCAAAACATAAGTTTTTATGCAGTTGTTAATGATCTATTGCGGCAGGTTTTATTGCAATATGTGGCAGATTTAGCTGGACTGTTTTGTACTGTTGCTTTTTGATGTGCTGTTTCATTAATCTGTCTTGGCAAAAGGCTTCTGATAAGTTCATTAGATTACATTACAGTGTGGAAACAGGCCCTTCGGCCCAACAAGTCCACACCGACCCGCCGAAGCGCAACCCACCCATACCCCTACATTTACCCCTTGCCTAACACTACGGGCAATTTAGCATGGCCAATTCACCTAACCTACACATTTTTGGACTGTGGGAGGAAACCGGAGCACCCGGAGGAAACCCACGCAGACACGGGGAGAATGTGCAAACTCCACACAGTCAGTCGCCTGAGTCGGTAATTGAACCCGGGTCTCTGGCGCTGTGAGGCAGCAGTGCTAACCACTGTGCCACCATGCCGCCCACAAGTTTTCATGTATGAAGTCAAGTTGCTTGAAGCAAACTATGTAAGATTGAACTATGAATATGCAAGAAAATGTTTTCCAGCCTGTTTTACTATCTCCACCTGCTTAGTCAAGTTTGTATCATTGCTGTCATACTTGCCTTCTTTCCAAAATTTGGCTAGACTTCAATTTTAGTCCAGTATTTTTAAATTATTCAAACTTAACCTAGTACTTTCAAAGTAAACCACTAAGTTTTTTTTTGCATCAGGATGAAAACAGTATTGAATTAAATGGCAAGTACTTTGGGTAATCTTTTTGTTCCATCTCTGTCCCCATCAGGCTACATAGTTGGGGGAAAAATACTAAAGAGGCTGCAAGTCCGAATTAACAACAAATTGGAAATTAGTTTTTGAATAAGAAATTAACTTAAAATTTTGTTTTAGTCCATATCAAATAGATGATGGAGTTAGTGATGAATTTGAACATCTCCATTGTCTGTAAATATTGCCCTGATCTTCCAGTTATTACTTTTCTAATTTTACCACTGCACTTGATTTGTACGTTGAGGAGTCCTAGTTCCAATGAAACTCAGTACAAAGTCAAAAGAACAGACTTATCTTTCTGTTGAAATTTTGCACCCTGCTGGGTTTAACGTTGGATTTGTTGATTTAAATTTTATACAGCTCCTATTCTGATTTAACATCAATTACTAGGAATGGGGTGTGACTTTATCAGATCCACTGCTTTCCTTCAAATCAAGTTCAACTTATGCACTTTGCACAGGGGTGATGAAAAGTTCATGGCAGGAAATTTCTTCAGGTGCTTTCACATGGTTTGTTGTTTGTAGTCCAAAGAGAACAGTATTTATTTTTGCTTTTATTTTTGCATCATTGTCACTGACACGTGAAGTCATAAATGTTGTATTGATTGTCTTGGTGACTTGAGACCATGTATCCATCGTGACTTTCATAAGCCAAAATGCCAGAAGACTTATGAATGCTATTGATTATCCAAACATGGGAATATTTATGTAATAGAGTTCAGAGCTTAGTTCAGTCAGTTGCAATATTATTTTAAATTATTTCCAACTGCACATCCCTACCTTAGTGCTCCTTGTGTTTCACGTTAAAAGTTGACCACTTCTAGTGTGATTTAACTGACCCCCTGGGTTTGGCAATTGAAATGCTAAAGTGGAGGGGGGACATGCAGAAATCCAGTAGTTCTGCCAGTTACCTGATTTAAAAAGTCTGCTTGCTGATGATGTCGGGCAATTGAAAGTCCTTGGTTAGCTCTGGACAATATTTCATTCACAGTTCGCTAATCAATTTTTTTTAAGGAAGTTAAATACTGTGTATTATAGGATGCCTTACCCCTTTTGTCCGACTTGAGTGAATAAGTGTGGTAAATGGCTACTTTTCTACAGTCTTTCTTCCTTAAAGGGTGCAAGCTGTTTTATACTATATCCTCTCAAGTACCATTGTCTTCAAGCATTCAGCCTTAATTTGCTTGGTTAAGGTTTTTACTTAAAGCAATTCTGTTCATGTATGGGCATGGAAATAACCCTTCACTTGAATGTGTTGATGACTTTTTAAGGTTATGGGTAGTGTAGCTCCCAATTAGATATTGAAAACTTGGTTTGAAAAAAACAGTTCTCTTTGATCAGAGAAAGTATCGTCTCCCTCCAGCCTTTGGTTTTTCTCTAACTTGAGGAACACAAGCCCTGTTACACTTAACTGAGTTGACTTACTGAACATTGATCATAGATGGCTTATTGAACATTTCCAATGGACTATCTAAATCCCCAAGGAAAGTTTCAGATAGATAGGATAGTGAAGAAGGTGTTTGGTATGCTTTCCTATAATGGTCAGAGTATTGAGTACAGGGGTTGGGAAGTCATGTTGTGGCTTTACAGGATGTTGGTTAGACCACTGTTGGAATATTGCGTGCAGTTCTGGTCTCCTTCCTATCGGAAAGATGTTGTGAAACTTGAAAGGGTTCAGAAAAGATTTACAAGGATGTTGCCAGGGTTGGAGGATTTGAGCAATAGGGAGAGGCTGAACAGGCTGGGGCTGTTTTCCCTGGAGCATCGAAGGCTGAGGGGTGATCTTATAGAGGTTTATAAAATCATGAGGGGCATGGATAGGATAAATAGACAAAGTCTTTTCCCTGGGGTGAGGAAGTCCAGAACTAGAGGGAATAGGTTTCGGGTGAGAAGGGAAAAAATATAAAAGAGACCTAAGGGGCTACTTTTTCATTCAGAGGGTGGTATGTGGAGTTATTTTTGATTTTGACAAGAATTTCATGTAACATTCAGGTATCACCCCCCTGCACTCCCAGTAGTGTTTATACTTAAGCTCACCGCTTCAGCCAAAGCTGCTATTTGATCTGTTGTACTTTGTCAGCTCTCCTTTCTCAGCAGTTTCCTTGTAAATCCCAATAGGTCCCAATGGGTTCTCTTGCAACTTCAAGCAAACTGCACAATGGTATCCCACCTTGTAGTAATGGAAACATAATGATGGTATTTTGCCATCAATTGCATTCAGCCTCCCCTTTCTGGCCTGAGGACCTGGGCACTGTCAGGAGCCTTTCCCATCTCTGGTTAGCTGCCTTTCTTTTATCTCACCCCTTCTATCTATCTTATGTTTGTGGGGGTGACAGAAAAAGTATCTGAATTTGTGGATCAGCATGTAATTTGTCAACCATGTCAATGCTTATCTGATGGTGTGGAATCATCTGGTTCTCTTGAGTTCTTACCAATAGAGGCAGTGGAATTTTAAACTTTGATAGTTAATTCAGAGCGTCTCCACCTTTTATCTGCATTCAGTTGTCTTAAATTATTTTTCTTTACTATCTCAAATTCCATACAGGTCTTTCCAGGCTGCTTTGGAATATGCTAAAATCTATGCCTATAAGTCTTGGGGCCAACTCTTATCATGGGTCCAAAAACAGAAATTGCTGGAAAAGCTCAGCAGGTCTGGCAGCATTCTGTGCAGGGAAATCAGATCTGAGGAATGGGCACTTGACCTGAAATGTTAACTGTGATTTCTCTGCACAGATGCTGCCAGACCTGTTGAGCTGCTTCAACAATTTTTGTTTTTGTTTCTGATTTAAAGCCTCTGCAGTTCTTTTGGTTATCTTAACAAGGGTAACATTTTTGGTACCTCATAATCTGTAGAAGCCTCATCAGAAAGCTAGAGCAAGACTGGATGCTTAACGTCCAGGTTTTTATATGGCTTTTAGTAGAAAGAGTGGATTAAAAAAGAAAGGTGTAGCAAAGATAGTACCATTGCCCTTGAAAAAGATGCAGTTCCTGAATTAGAATCTGTATGGCTCAATGTGAGAAACAGGAAAGAAGCAGTGACCTTGTTGGCTATTTATTATAGGCCTGCAAGTAACGGAGATGAAGTAGAAGAGAGTATGTGTAGGCAAATTATGGAAATCTGCAGGGCAAGTTGGGTTGACTTCAAATCTGCTAAGATAGCCAAGAGTGTGGGTCAAGGCAGGGGATAACTTTCTGCAGTGTATACAAGAAAACTTTCTGGAACAGTACGTTTCCAGTGCTATCAGAAAGGATGCTGGATCTGATCCGAGGTCATGAGGCAGGCCAAGTGTAGAAAATCACTAGTTGGTATGTCAGTAAGTAGAGGTCGCAATTTCCAGACTATCTACAAAAGAGGTAGGTGTGAGATGAGAAACTACTTTACTCAGTTGTTAGGATTTGGAATGCATTATCTTGGTGAGTGATAGAGGTGGATTCCAAGAGAGTTTGATGTATATTTCAAACTCTTTCAAGAGAGTTGGATATATATTTGAAAATGATGGATTTGGAGGACTACGGAGATAGGGCTGGCGAGCAAGTCTAGTTGGATTGCTCTTTCAGGAACTGGTCCAGATAGGTTGAATGGCTCTTTGTAAAATTCTATAATTCCAATAGTAAGCCTAATGAGCGTGACCTGTCGACCTGTTTTGCAAGAACAAAATCCAGTTGTCTTTTGGTCATCCTCATCTGTTTGGCTATATTTTCAAAAGAAATCAAACTCTTCTATGTTCCTTTCAAACTTCAGGAGGGCATGTATAAATTTAAATATTACCCCATTTATCCTTGGATTGGACTCTGATCCTTCCTCGTTACAATGTTCCTGAGTCTGCGATCTCATTTGTGTTCTTGTAAACAGTTGCAATGATATTCTGCCCTCTTTCCTTGCACCTCTGTCCTGAATGTCTTTTTTCTTTTCCCTTTCCTTTTGTTTAAAAAGCTATTTAAAATTGGAGAACTCAATGTTGAGTCTTCTGGACTGTAGGTTGCCCAGGTGGAGGATGAGATGTTCCTCGAAGTTGTGGTCTGATTTGTTGTGGTAATGGAGGAGGCCAAGGAGGTTATGTCAGAAAGCAAGTGGGATTAAAGTAGGAAACCTATCACTTTCATCCCCACCTCCATCTCTTTTACTCTTGCCTACCTTCTCCCCAGCCCCACCCCCCCTCCCATTTAACTCTCCATCCCAGAGGCTCCCTGCCTTCATTCCTGATGAAGAGCTCTTGCCCGAAACGTCAATTTTCCTGCTCCTTGGATGCTGCCTGACCTGCTGTGCTTTTCCAGCACCACTATCATCTAGACTCTGATTTCGAGCATCTACAGTCCTCATATTTTTGCCTAGTAACTGGGAGGTCAGGTCAGCCCCTGCAGGCCCAGCTGACATGCTTGGTGAAGTATTCCCTTAGTTTACAGATTTACAAGGATGTTGCCAGGGTTGGAAGATTTGAGCTATCAGGAGAGGCTGAGTAGACTGTTGCTGTTTTCCCTGGAGCATTTGGGCTGAGGGGTTACCTCATAGAGGTTTATAAAATCATAAGGGGCATGAATAGGATAAATAGACAAAGTCTTTTCCCTGGGGTGGGGAGTGTCCAGAACTTGAGGCCAACGGTTTCGGGTGAGAGGGGAAAGATATAAAAAGGATCGAAGGGGCAACCTTTTCTACACAGAGGGTGGTCTGTGCATGGAATGAGCTGCTGGAGGAATTGGTGGAGGCTGATACAATTGCAGCATTTAAAAGGCATCTGGATGTGTATATGAATAGGAAGGGTTTGGAGGGATATGTGTCAAGTGCTAGCAAATGGGACTAGATTGGGTTGGGATATCTGGTCAGCCTGGACGAGTAGAACCAAAGGGTCTGTTTCCATGCTGTACATCTGATTCTGTCTGATGTCTTTTGACCTTCTCCAGTTGATGATATCCCGCTTCCACTTAAATGTTTTCATTGTCAATATCCATTCAGCTCCCAGTTTTGTGCTATGACTAAGACTGTGGAGGAGTTATTGTTTGTCTTTAGACTGATTACTCCACAGGTGACAACATTAATTGTTTTATTCGGTACCCAACATGTCCAATTGTATGCATTCTCTATATTAGGACGACAATGGAAAGGCACACATCTTTAATAAGCAAAGTGATATTGGTTTGCTTTATTATAAAACAAAGCATTTAATAATGATGCAGAACTGTTTTAAATACAAAAGTATAAACACCTCACCAGATGATTCTAAAATATAAACATCTGCATGCATCAAGCAAAGGGAGGAGAAAAAAAATCTCCAGAGATTCACTTTGAGAGGAACAAAACACTTCTGGCAAATATCTTAGTTCTTCCTAGTCAACCTCTTCTGCACCCCCTCCAGTGCCAATGCATCCTTTCTCAAGTAGGGAAACCAAAATTGTACACAGTATTCCAAGTGTGGCCTCACCAGCACCCAATATACTGCTATTTTTAATCTCCATCTGTAGCAACAAAGGACAGCACTCATTTGTCTGCTGCACCCACAAACAAAAGTTTTGTGATTCATGCACAAGGATATCCAGGTCCCTCTGCACTGAAGCATGCTGTAATTTTTCACAATTTAAATAATAGTCCACTTTGCTGTTATTTCTTCCAAGATGGATGACCTCATGTTTACCAACACTGTACAGATATCAGCTCTTTATCTGAAATCCGAAAAGCTCTGAAATCCCAAGGTTTCTTTGTAAAGTTTTTTTCTCATTAACAAGTTTGTTTGGCATGCAAACAGTTAACCTAACTCCCCACCCACTTGATGCATGTCACTCAGATGCAACTTGGGGGGGTGTGTGGCCCAGCTCTGGCAGGTCTCAATTCTGTTTCAGGACCCATTTTACTCAGTGAGTCTGCTGTTAGGTAAGATTTTAAAAGAATTTCACCATCAAACTGTCACCTATTCTGAAATTAGAAAAATTCTGAATTCCGAAAACCAGCTGGTCCCGAGCATTTCTGATAAAGGATTGTGCACTTGTACTTGATGTGCCAGACCCTTGCTCGCTCACTCAACCTATCGCTGTCCCTCTGCAGACTGTGTCCTCTGCACACTTTGCTCTACCACTGATCTTCGTGTCAACTACGAACTTTGACACCCTACACTTGGTCCCTAACTCTAAATTATCTTTGTAAATTGTAAACAGTTGCGGTCCCGAGGCAAACCAGTAGCCCCTGAACCCCAACCAGAAAAACACCCATTTATCCCCACTCTTTGATTTCTGTTAGTTAACTAATATTCTGTCCATGCTAATAAATTGAAGGTGCATTGCATTATGAGTAATCTTATGCAGTAGCCTTTTGTGCGGTACTTTGTCGAACACTCTCTGTAAATCCAGATAAGTCCCATCCATTGGTTGCCTGTTGTCCACCATGCTCATAGTGTCCTCAAAGAATTCCAGTAAATTAGTTAAGCGTCACAGCCCTCAGAGAAATTCCTCCTCATCTGCCTTAAATGTATGATCCCTTATTCTGAGATTATGCCCTCTGATCCCAGTCTCCTCCATAAGGGGGAACAACCTTTCTACATCGACCCTGTCAAGTCCCCCTAAGAATCTTATAATTTCAATAAGATCACCTCCCATTCTTCTATATTTTGATAAGTTCAGACTCGATCTCTCAAGCCAGTCCTTCCAGACCTGATATTAGCAAAGCAAACCTTCTCTGAACTGCTGCCAATGCCACTTTATCTTTCCCAAGATAAGGGGCCCATAACCTGTTCACCTTATTCCAACTGTGGTCTCATTAGTTTCTTGTGATGTTTTAGAAAAACCACCTCCTTTTATGCTCCCTTTGAAGTGAAGATCAACATCCCATTTGCCTTACTTATTACACACAATTTGGCTGCTAGATTTTTATGATTCATGGACGTGTACTCCTAGGTCCTTGTGTTCTGTAGCTTTCTGCTGTTTTTCTCCATTCTAATATATTCAGCTCCTCTATACTTGCCAAAGTGCATAACCTCTCACTTCCCCACATTATATTCCATCTGCTAAGTAATAGATCCTAAACATCAGTAAAGGTTTGAATTTGTGCCAGAGTAGAATTAGAGTTCATCAATATCCTCTAAATCTCAGCAGCATTCAATTTAACCCAACAAGGAAATCATTAATTTCCCAGCTGTATACACAAAGTAAGAGCATTAAATGTACCTTATGAAGACTAGTGAGGACACAACTCGTGTTCACAAAGCTGGAATACTATAATCAAGCTGTTACAATCCCTTCTTACTGTATTTAATATCTCAATCTGAATTTAAAATTAATTGTTGACATAATGTTTGTTATAAAACCCACTAACTACCATGTTTTTTCCCAGATATTTGGTCCTCATGTATCTGCAGCCTGTAGTGAGAAATATCACATAATTTGCACACCCTCCATTACATCAGTGATTTCAAGTTTTCCTAACTCTACATTAGCTGAGAGCTCCTTTTGACTGGTTTGAAACCGTTCTCTACCATAGCAGCTTCTTTTGTACTTGCAACCTGCCTCTCTCCCTGATATCGTCCCATTTCCTCCTACCTTGCAATCTCCATTCTGTCCTCCGCACCCCCTTGTTACCTTCCTGTCTCCTGGCCCATCTCCTAGTACAATTATAATCCCCCTGTGTTCTTATCAGTTCCCTCTTCTACCCAGCGTGTTTATCTCTTTGCTTCCCCTCTAAATTGTCCCTTGCGCTCCTGGATCTCACCCTGGACTTTGGCTTTCCCTGCTCCCGCTTGCCCTAGTGACACTTCCACTGCTGAGACTGACTTAACTAGCTGCTTACTGTTCTTGCAATCACAGTTGGTTTCTCTCCAGTGTTTGTTGCTGGTGGGCACACTGTTATACCTATGATTAGTTCGTGCCAAGGGGAGTAGATTTTCCAACTTTTTTTCCATTCTGTTTAAAGAGTTGACTTTGCTCCCATTTATCCCTCAATTCAATTGTCTAAGGCAATTTGGAGACTTTCAGGGTTTGATTTGTCTGTTGTCTCCATGTATTTTAAATGTTGCTTTCCTGGTTATTCTCCCAAAATGTATTATGAAGATGTGGGTGTACTCTACCTTTAAGAAAATTAAAAGCTCGCAGAACTACCTTACAGCACCAATTGTTCTGAACAAGATACAATGTAATCTCTTGGTCCAGCAGCTAGTGTAGCTGGTTGCCTGGAGACATTTTAAAAAAAAAATTCGAATTGGGCCAATCAGTTTAAATTATACCCGAAAAATAGTCGGCTCCAATCAAGTTTGAATTTAGTATATTGACAATATTAAAAGCCAGTAACACAATCCGATGCTTTGGGGGTATAAGACCAAACAGTTAGGGGAGAACTACCAAGCCACCGGTATGTACAGACTGCCTGAAACACAGCTCTCTTAAAGGGGCCTTATTTGTCAATGCCCTGTGAAATAGATTTTCTTCTTCAGGATTTCTACGGAGGAAGATACCAAGAGAAGATTCGACAGCTGCCTGGTTTTGAAATTTGAATTTTTGGTAAATCTTACTATAATTATAGAAGGGAAAGTAAAAGATCGGTTAGAGTAAGGAGTTATAAACAGTTGTTAATTGTTCTCGTACTTTAAGAAATAAAGTTGTTAATTTTTACTTTAAATAATTCTTAGCCCCTCGAATTTTCACAGATTACTGCGTAGGATAAATCTTGTGTTGCTGGTTTAGTTTAAACAGGGGGTTTACTTGTGTCGTAACAGTACTGCATGCTTACCTCTGCTAAATTTCATCGAACATTTCTCTTTGCACATTCGACCTCCTTAAGTAGTCTCAACTTCGTATTTGTTTCCATCTTTTGTCATTTGTATACTTTAAAAATTTGAATCCTGTTATCCAAGTTTAGGTTATATGTAAGATCTTTGTGCTGCTGCTAAGCAATACTGCTATATATACTAAGTCTAAAAAAAGCCATTCAACATTTCTTGACTACCCAAGAGCACTTGTTTCTGTGCTCCCTCTTCATCTTGAATGACAAGAACTGTTTGTGTGTGGCACTTTAACAAATCGAGATAAGACAATGCTAAGCACTGCATTTGCAATTTAGTCCTTCTAACCTTATTTGTGCTGTGTAATGTCATGATCAAGTACTGCGTCTAATTGTGGTGAGAGCAATTTGAGGTGAGGAAGTATGACTAACCAAAAAGCTTATTGCTAACAGTATTGAATGTGACATTTTTTACTTGCAACACAATGGTGCTAATATGCTAAATAAGCTGGTGATAACTGTCTGTTGCAGTATTCTGTCATATAATTTCACTCTTCCTGTGTCACTTTCTACTTTTTCTTGTTGAGGATAACTGTGATTTTGTTATTGACACATTCACAAAAAAAAACCTCAACTTCTGTCATGTGAGGCGTTTGCTCTGTTTGTCTGCACTTGAAAAATTCAATGTTATTGTTTCTTCAGGGAGTTTTGCATTTGACATAATTGGATAATCTGGGAGTATGGTGCATGGATGCCAATTCAGTCGATTATGAAGTAGTTGGAATGATTCTCCTTAAAAAAACTTATGATGGTATCTTGCAAAGGTTTTGAAGAAGCATTATTGCAATTATGGTCAAGGAATGGAGTATACTTTAAGTCCTTATAGAAACTTTCTATTCTGTGCCCATTCAAAACTCTGCAAAATACTGTTGAGTTTAGGAATGAGTTTAATAAAAGATGGAAAATTGGAGCAAAAAAGAATACCCATGAAACCGTTATCTAAATTGGTTCTGAATGGGGCTGCCCATGAGTATGGCAGCGTAAGATATGTATTGAAGAAATTTTAAGCTTATCAGGCATAAAGTGAAGATCTAATAATCAAATAAACTTGGCCAGTTGTACTATACAATAGATTGGCTGGTTATTTTTGTGCCAGAACTCATAATTTCTCATCTTTTCATTTGTTGGAGAATTAGAACTCGGCTGTCATTACATGCTGCAGTTCTGCCTGTCCCCCAGTGTTGTGAAAGATGGTCTAACTACATTGACATGGAGCACTCCAAAGATTGGACCACCTGTCCCTCATGAAGAGTTTTATGCAGAAAAGAGACCTTCTACTTGTCAGTTAGCAAGTAGTCCCACATATATTATCTTTGAGACCTTGCAGACAAAGGTGATGGTAGATCCTGTCGGGTGATTCCTTGATCAGGCTATTTCAGACGTTTGGCAGAATGCTTCATTACCAGAATTTGCAAATGAACACCAAGACATAACTTGATTGCGATAAGTAGTTTCAATCAAATCCTTCCTACACACTGTCTTACTCTACACATTTCCCACTATTCACCACTACCTTTGCAAAGAGGGTTGAAGAGAGATGCAGTGATTCTGTTTTGTATTTTATCCCAAGCAGCGCTCTGCTCTCCTGGCTGTTCCCAAATGGACAGAACCCTACAAACATTAACTGTATCTAGGGAACCATTATTTTGTTGAAAGATGCTTTTGGTCTGCACAAAACTTGCTGTTATTTCACTGCAAACAATTAACCTTGACCAAGTGTTGCATGTTGGCTCATTCCAAAGTCCAGGTGCTGAAGTGCAATGGGGAAAGGTCATCTTCAAAGACATTAGATTGCTTGGGTTGTGTCTTGGGTAGAATTTACATTGTTAAGATCAAGAATATTAAAATTGTATTGAGGTAGCTCAGAGTGGAACAATATAGAAAAAAGATATTTCTAATGCAGTTGCTAATTTTCAATTTTGAAATACTTTGACTAATGAGTGGAACATGCTGTATGAAGAAGTTAAAATTTAACATTGTTTTAAATAAACCTTTTCAAGAATATAGTTAATACAGGTATACAAAACAATACATGCATTTACAATTAATCATGCAGTGATAGCATTAAAGATCCTTTAAAAGAAGATAAACTAGCTTTCTGTATATTTTGCACCTGTTTTTTGTTTCCAGTCAGAGCTTGGTTCTACTAGTCTTAGCTGCAATATTTAGTGTCAGGGAAATTGCAAGAAGCAAGTTGCTATGTAGTAACAAGGATGTGTTTGATGTTTTCTTCCCAGCCCTTGAATTAAATGTCAAAGTAAGGGTGTGCATTTAAAGAGGACAAATTTATAAAGTCTGGTATGCTGAATGCAATTAGAAGTTGAGATACCTTCAAATCATTTTCCCGCATCAGTAAGCCCAAATAGTAGCCTGAAACAGCTGTCACTGCTGAAACAGACTTTTTTCTGCCATTGATTCATGATCTGCAGAAGAAATCCTCAAAGGACCTCTTGCACTCAGCTATATTTGCAAATGCATTTTTTTGAAAGATTGAAATCATGTGGAAATCTACTGAGTTATGTATTTGGGTACCACTTGTTTGCAAGATTAAAGGCCATGGCTGCGCAGACTTTTGCCTAATTGTATATCTTGCTGGACTGGATCCATTGTCAATGTGGGGAAGTTGATCAGTACTTTGTTAGTCATTTAAGATGTTTTACCATCAAAGTTTGACTAGTGCTGACTTTAATGTTCTTGAATCACCTCATGTCAACTGCTGAGACCTAAGGGGTGGGGAGGAATTGTGGCTTATTGGAGCATTGTGATGATCTGACAGGGCAGTTCCTGCGAGTTTTTTTTAATGTTCTGTTGACTTTATCCACCTTCATAAATACTTCAACCTTGAAAAGTTTAATTAAAAACTCCAAAATTGCAAATGGAAAACCAATGTATCAATAAACTATTTTAAGGCTGCCATTTTTGCTCCAGTGAAATCTATTGTCTTTGTTTATAATTTAATGCATCTGTGAAGAATGATGTTTCTTGAGATTAAACTTTTTTTTATTTTGCCTCTGCCCCAGTTGGTGTGATTCGGTGCCCGGTGTGTCGCCAGGAATGCAGACAGATAGACTTGGTCGATAACTACTTTGTGAAGGATTCATCAGAAGGAACAAACAACTCTGACGAGAAGTCATGTCAGGTAGGGTTGATTTTTCTTTTCAGATGAAGTTGAAATAACAAATACAACACCAAATAGTGTTAATAATGACTGAATCTATGCATTTTCTGTTCATCTGTCAAATCAAAAATATATTTCTTTTTATAAAGAAAGGTTCACCTGTAGTTGATTTTTAAAAGGAGGACAAGAAGCTTGTTGGGTTACGTTATGGATGTGTAAAAGATTTATAGTTGTGAATACAGCGCATTGCAAAGTTGCTACTCTTGTTTCTTGAAGACAGAACAGTCAAAGTGACCAGAACCTTATTCCAAGCAATTGCTGATGATCTTGACTGATGTGACCATACCCTGTAGAATTAACTTGTTGTTTTTGTTTTTCTGTTTGTCACAGAAAATATGGAATCTGTGGCTCAGTTGGTAATACTCTATTCATAAACTTAGAAAATAGGAGGCAGATGGCTGTCCCAAAATTCTCATTCAGCCTTTGATAGGTGTACAAATTGGAGTGAAGCTGGTTATTATATAAGACAAGATCTGTCCAAGGTGCACTTGGGTCTTGTAGAAAAATCTATGGTTAGACTACTGGGAGCCATTCAAAAGGAATTGGTGAAAATGTAAAGCTAATATGTTCCTTTAAAGATGAACAGTGAGACCAAAAGTTCCAAACAAACCTTAATATTGAGATATGCATGGGATTGGATAAAAGAAACACATGGTAGATGCCATGGGCTCAGACAACTGGAAATGGTAAAGTAGTGGTTTTCAAATGGGGTGTTGCAACTTGCTGGCATGCTGTGAGTGTGCTGTAAAATGTTGTACAAAGGTAAGAAAAATCATTGTTTCATCTTAACCAACATGAATCAAAATTAAACTAAAACATGTGAAAATTAATTTTCAAATAAAACACAAGGTGTCAGTCTTTTGATTCTAAAATGAGCAAACATTTTAACTGTTGAGTACCAAAGGGCAAAAAATGGCAACTTGTGATGGTTTAAACTAGTGACCAAGCAACAGCATTTACATGATTTCTTGTCAAAGTGACATGAGCTAACATTAGCATATGTAGCAAAATTGTCTGTGTCCACATTTCTCTGCGAAATCTGTTCTGATAAGTTTGTTGTCAAAAAGATGATTTCTCCATTAATTCAGTGAAGCATCTGTACCCAAAGAAAAGAAAGAACAAACTGTTCAAGGACAGTATGCTAAGGACTGTGTGGTCTTTGGATTTAATAGAGATGCCATTTGCCTGTTTACTAGATGTCATCCACAGAGAAGTTGGCAAACACTGTGATGGTATCAAGTAAGTTAAAAGGTCATTTGCCGTCAAAAATATCCATCTATTGACCAAATACGTGAAACGACCACAAAACATGAAGCAGACCTAAAGTTTAACGGCATGAGCCAGGATGTCAGATAAAGATCAAGACGCCAGTTAACTGGTGGCTGAGCATGTAACAAAACCAAAAATCTCATTCTATTGGCAAACTTTAATCATACCAACATGTGAAAGAAGTTGTACTGTTAGAAGCTGATAGTGCAAAAGAGATAAAATCTCACTCTTCAATAATACAGTTGAATAGCGAATGGAAGATACGTCCGCTGATATCAAGGAGATGCTGCAACATAAGTTAGCTACTAGTGGGAAGTTTGCTTTGCAGATTGATGAATCCACTGATTTAAGTGAACACTTAGTTTCTGGCTTGCGTTAAATATGTTGCTGAGAACTCCATACAGGGGAATTTGTTTTTGTAAGTAGTACTGAGTCATGTCACTGGTGAAGAAATACTTTTGGGTTCCAGATACCTAGTTGAGGAAAAAAGTCTTACCTGGATCATGTGTTGGATCATTTGCACTGCCTCCATAATGTGGGAAATTCAAAGAATTTCTCAGTAAGGCAAAAGAGCAAAATCCTGATATTTACATCAACCATTGCATCTTCCACTGTGAACCTCTTGTTGCCAAAGAAATGCCACTACAGATAGCTGCAATGTTGGAGCAAGCCCCAAAAGTCATGAATTACATAAACTCTCAGCCATTGAAATCCCAATTGTTGACTAATTTTGTGTGCGGAGAAGGGGGCCATGCATCAAAGTTTACTGTTGCACACCGAGGCGTGATTAGTTATGCAGGATGAGGTAATCTCCTATGTTCATGTGGTCCGTGAGAACTGACATGGTTTTCAATAATGCATGGACTTTCTTTTATAGTCTAACTATTTGTTGGTTAGCTGGCATATCTTGCCAGACATTTTCAGTCATGTGAATGAACTATATCTAAAGTGCAGGGGAAGAAAGAACCAATCTTGGCCATCAAAGATAAACTTCAAGGATTCATAAGACCATAAGACCATAAGACATAGGAGTGGAAGTAAGGCCATTCGGCCCATCGAGTCCACTCCGCCATTCAATCATGGCTGATGCGCATTTCAGCTCCACTTACCAGCGTTCCCCCCGTAGCCCTTAATTCCTCTAGACAACAAGAATCTATCAATCTCAGCCTTGAAGACATTTAGCGTCCCGGCTGCCACTGCACTCCGTGGCAATGAATTACACAGGCCCACCACTCTCTGGCTGAAGAAATCTCACCGCATTTCTGTTCTGAAATGACCCCCTCTAATTCTAAGGCTGTGTCCACGGGTCCTAATCTCCTCGTCTAACTGAAACAATTTCCTAGCATCCACCTTTTCCAAGCCATGTATTATTTTGTACATCTCTATTAAGTCTCCCCTTAATCTTCTAAACTCCAACGAATACAATCCCAGTATCCTCAGCCGTTCCTCATATGTTAGACCTGTCATTCCAGGGATCATCCGCTGGACACGTTCCAGTGCCAGTATGTCCTTCCTGAGGTGTGGGGACCAAAACTGGACACAGTACTCCAAATGGGGCCTAACCAGAGCTTTATAAAGTCTTAGTAGTACATCTCTGCTTTTATATTCCAACCCTCTTGAAATAAGAGACAAGATTCAAGTCAAATCTTGGCCTTTGCCACACATTGGTGGCAGGACGTTCATTTGAGATATTTCCAGTAGCATCATTAGTGGCAGACACAGCTGTTGAGGTGCACAGCTTCATTCATACATCTTAAAACTGCGTGAGAACTTTCATTTCTACCTCACTTTGATAAATTGTGCAAGACTAAGACTAGATATGTTTGGTTCACTGATTCATCACAAAAGCTAATGTGAAAAGAAAGAGGACTACAGAGTTCTGTATCGCATAATGAAGCTGAAGTTTGGAGAGCTGTCATTGTACGTCCATGTTCACACTACAGGAGCATGCCATTTGATCAATTGTACCCATGCCAATCAACAAAGATCTGGTCACACTGAGCTCAAGTACATGTGTCGACTCAAGAGCCTGGATTCTCTGGCAACATAAGTGAATATCTATGTACAGATTGCATGTTACGTGAGTTTTTGGTTGAGCAGTTGTTTTCGCTCAGATGGAATCTGAAATTATTTCTCCTGAACACTCTCCTCTTAACCATCTACCTCTTACCTTAAATGTATGTCCCCTGGTTATTGATCTTTATACTAATGGAACAATTGCCTTCTTATTCACAGTATGCTCAATCTTTTACATCTCTATCAACTATCCTCCCAACCTGCTCTGAGGAAAGCACCCCCAGCCAATTTGATCTTTCCTCATAGTTCAGACTCTGCAGCCCAGGCAGCATTCTGTAAATTCCCTTTGCACACTCTATAGTTCAATCAAATTCTTCCTACAATGTGATAACAAGAACTGCATGCATGTGTATAGTCTGACTGCAATGTATGAATATCTGATGATCTCTGAACATGTCATTGCTGTACTCCTGCCATTTCTTGCAGCATACCGTTGAGGATTTCAGCATTAGTGTATGTTTCAAAAAGAAAGAAAGAGGGACACACGTATCAGTGGCCTTCTCATCAATTCCTCTCTGGATCAAAAGGCTCAGTGCCATCATCACCTTCCTTACAAAGCTTTCGTCATCTAACATTAGCTTCTGTCCCAATGGAAGCCTGGTGCTAAAATCATGCTTTCCTTGGTCACTTTGTTTATCTATGCAAACCTTCCTCACCTCGAGGAGATGAAAAAAAATCAGATTCCTTACCTGGGACAGTACGGTTATGAAGCATGTTCTCCAGTTAACTGCTGATTGCTTCTAGGAGCATTGTGGATTATATCCATAAGTTAACATGAACTTTTCTTGTTTTTCTTAAAATACCAAGCTGTATGTTAACACTGAACAAAGAACAGCAGATGCTGAAAACCAAACAAAAACACATTGCTAGAAAAACTCAGCCGATCTGTTAGCAGCTGTGGAGAGGAAGTAGAGTTAACGATTCAGGCCCAGTGACCCTTTACCTGAAATGTTAACTCTGCTTTCTCTTCAAAGGTACTGCCAGACTGGCTGAGTTTTCTAGCAGTTTGTTTTTATTTGTACAGGGCGACCGCTGTATCTGTGGAATCATTTTCTGCAATTTCAGTTACCTGCGGTTTACCATGGCCAAAACACATTACAGGGAACATTCCAGAACCAGCGACCGGGAATTGCTGAGAAGCTAAGTTTTCCTTTTTAAATGAATGGGTTTGCTCGTATCCGCAGTTTCAGGCTTCCACAATAGGTCTTGGAACATATCCCCTGCGGGTATGGGGGGGACTACTATATATGTCAGTACTGTTTGCCTATGTTGACAGTTCAACTGTACATCAAGAAAGCTGTTCTATCTTTGCCAGAATGGCAAGTTTGTTCAAGTGCATTATTGTACTTAAATCCCATCAGAAAGGTTTACAAATTTATTTACTGGAAATCTCTTTTAAATTAGAAGTTCCAAAACCAAGATTAGAATGACACACCAAGAAACGTTTTTCTATCATCACATAGTAAGTATCCAAGTAAATCTAGTAGCCTTGAAAGGCAGAAGCGTAGCTGCCTTGGGACTCATTGTCATCTTTGCAGCCACAATAGCAGGTTCAGTCGTAACCTTTTAAATTTGTTCACTTATACTATTCACCTGATGAAGGGACAGTGCTCCGAAAGCTAGGGATTTCAAATGAACCTGTTGGACTATAACCTGGCATCATGTGACTTCTGAATTTACCTGTCATTTATACCCAGGTTGACAAAGCATGGACTGGGTTTCGGTACTTAAAAAAAGTGGCTTTTTATTAGATGTGAATAGACTCTAGCTGCAAGGAAACAACAATGAACTGTTGGCATAGAATTCTACCAGTTAAAACATTAATTCCTCGAAAAACTAACCCCATCCCACCCCAAATGTGTGTGCATGTATGTGTGCACAGCCATGAACAAAAAAGGGTGTCATGGACAGAGGAAAAACTGGGAACACAGCAGTTCAGTGGTCATAGTGCATTGAATATCCTGAGATGATTTTTACGCTGATCAGAATGCTGCTTCTCTGGATGCTTCAGTGGTTTGTAGGAGGCATAGCGTGGCTGGCTCACACTCTCAAAACATCTGACTTATTATTTGAAAGTTATAGTGCAGTAGCTGAAAGAAAGATAAACTGGTTATCTTTAACACTTAAATTGGGTTTTGCTGGAGATGTATATCCTGAGCTATTGAAAATCTGAAGGCTTTTCCCTATTTTTGCAGCCCAAAGATGTTCAGCTGCTTGAGAATCAATCTCTCAAATATTGAGTCTCTCAACTGTTGGTAGGCAGAACGCTTTTATGGCAGTAAGTTCACAGACTAATCAGTCACTCGAAACTGTTTGAACTGCTCTCTGTATATGCCCTTGATTGTCGCTTGTCGGCACCTTCTGTTTGAACCGTCAGTGGTATTAAAAAGTGCTTATTATGAGTGTCAGGTTGTAGTAATCCTTGTTCTTAAATCAGGTACTCGCCCTATTTCTGTCCACAATTAGAAATGCAGAAAAAAAAGAAAATACATATTCTTTACATCCAGCATTTTAAAAATGAAATATCATTTCAAAAATGTATTTTTTTTTTAAAGAAATGATGTACAAACCAAAAAAAAAGACAAGACTTGCATCCATTCGTTTTTCCTTATCCCTTATACAAACTTAACACTTCTTAAATCTTAACTTTGTCCAGAATATACACTGTTGGAATATGTAGATTCAGTTATATTATCTTTTCTAACAATGTGATAATCTGCATTACGTGGCTACAGCAAACTGCTCCTTATGCAAAGTTTCTCCATGTTTTAAACTTCACTGAAGGCCAGTGGATTATGGTCAGCATGATTTGTCTCCTTGTTATAGTGGTGGACTGAGAAGTCAAAGTGTTGAAGAGAGCCGATGTCACTCCCAAAGTTTCCTCTTCTATAGTAGAGTACTAGTTTTGATATTTAATTTTTTACAAGGATGTTGCCAGGGCTGGAGGATCTGAGCTACAGGGAGAGGCTGAACAGGCTGGGGCCGTTTTCCCTGGAGCGTTGAAGATTGAGAGGTGATCTTACAGAGGTTTACAAAAATTTTGAGGGGCACGTATAGGATAAATAGACAAAGTCTTTTCCCTGGAATCAGGGAGTCCAGAACTAGAGGGCATAGGGTTTAGGGTGAGAGGGGAAAGATATAAAAGAGACCTAAGGGGCAACTTTTTCACGCAGAGGGTGGTGCGTGTATGGAATGAGCTGCCAGAGGATATGGTGGAGGCTGGTACAATTGCAATATTTAAGAGGCATTTGGATGGTTATATGAATAGGAAGGGTTTGGAGGGATTTGGGCTGGGTGCTGGCAGGTGGGACTAGATTTGGTTTGGGATATCTGGTTGGCATGGACGGGTTGGACCGAAGGGTCTGTTTCCATGCTGTGTACACCTGTGACTCTATAAATAGAGAAAATGGTTTCTCTTCCCCACTACTCATCCTGTAATAAGTGTGCACTTACTTCAATTCACTAGCATCAGTTGCCATTTTGAAAGGATTAGAAAAGTTTGTGGTGGTCAACACTGGTTCATTTTATTAGTACAGGTGCACAATGCTTTATCCGAGATGCTTGGGACCAGCTGGTTTTTGGAATTCAGGATTCTTCGAATGTCACAGTAAGTGACAGTTTGGAAAGATTTTTAAAAATGTTACCCAACAGCAGACACATTGAGTAAAATGGGCTCTGAAACAGAATTGAGACCTGCCAGTGCTGGGCCACACCCCTACACGTTGCATCTGAGTGACACGCATTGCGTGGGTGTGGAGTTTGGTTAACTGTTTGCACGCCAAGCAGTTAATGAGAAAAAATGTTTCACAAGAAAACCTTCAGATTTCAGAACTTTTCGGATTTTGGAAAAACTGTTGTCTTCCTGTACTGGCATAAGCTTGTCCAAACTAGTTCATTAATTAGGATTACCTTCTGCCTGTCTAGTAGATGTAATCTTTCACCCCAAACATGAGCTCTTACTATTCAAGGTACTGAGTTTTTAAAAATTCCTCTCAGAATAATCTCACTTGGCTTCATGTATGGTTTCAGTTCTGATGTTCATATCCACCTCTCAAAATTACTTCCCTTAATGAAGTAACCTTGCAGGTAGGTTTGCTACTGCTTTTGAGAGAGTTTAAACTAGTCTGGTAGGGCAGAGATGGGGCAATATTGATGAAATGTGGAGATGCATCATGCTACAGAAATCGAAGCAAGTCAGTGAGTTCAGCTACGTTGGGTGTCAGGAGAATAAGGCAAGGCTAGATGGTATTAATGCTAGGAGTGTAATAGTTAAGACCCAGTTCAGGGTGTGGATTGACACGTGGAAATTTGGTGTTTCCATCAGAGAAACTTGGGTGAGGGAATGGCAGGACTGGTAACTCGCCATTCTGGGGATCTTCAGGTGAGAGAGAAGAGGGTTTATAAAGGGTGGAGGATAGCACAATTACTGCAGTAAGGAAAGATTAGATTTTGAAAGGGTCTTCAAACAAGGATTTGTGCTTGGAACTTAGGAATACTAAAGGGCAGTCACATTACTGGGAGTTTATTATGGCCCCCCAAAGCATCAGCAAGAAATGGAAGAGCAAATATGTAGAAAGTTCAGAGGTGTGAGAGTAGTAATTGGGTAACTAAACTATGTGATTTCAATTTTCGCAACATAAATAGTCATGAGTTTCATGAAACTGGAAACCATTTCATGCTAATAAAGTTTCCTAGAATAGTCACATTTGCTTGTGTTTGGCCCATATCCCTGTAAACCTTTCCTATCCATGTATCTGTCCAAATATTTTTTAAATGTTTTGTTAGTGATTTTACATTTGTAGGGGGCACAGGGATAAGGCTTATTTTCTCAGTGCACTTCGTACCCCCTCACTATTCCCTCTTATTGCAGAGGGAGGAGTGCAAGCGGAATCTTGTGGGAGGGCTGTCATTTGGATGAGACTTAAGAAAGTTGTGAATTGATTAAAGTATTATAAGGCCAGGTCTAGATGAATTAATTAAAAATCATTGTTTAAATAAAGTACTAATGAATTCTAACAGAGTTTAAAGCTATTTCCGATTTGGATAGCAACTGAAACCTAGCAATTGGGATTCCTACATCCCATGGTGCGAGTTGTGTGTCTTAGGAAACTGTGTCAGATATCTCCAAATGCTTCAGCTCAAGCTGAAGATTTCTGAATTTGAAAGCCAACTATAATCACTATGGGGAATCCGCGAGGATGCAAGTTCCCCAGGTCAGACTTTCCAATAGGATCGTAACTTGAGTGGTCAGGTCAGTAGATAGGTGACAATTAGAGAAGGCAGGAACTGCAGGAGTATTTTGTGTGTACCACTCAAAAGCTCAGTGGGAAGATTTCCATTCTTCCAAACTGGTAACTTCAGCCAGTATGTCATGATTTGGAGATGCCGGTGTTGGACTGGGGTATACAAAGTTAAAAATCACACAACACCAGGTTATAGTCCAACAGGTTTAATTGGAAGCATAGTAGCTTTCGGAGCGACACTCCTTCATCAGGTGGTAGCGTCGCTCCGAAAGCTAGTGTGCTTCCAATTAAACCTGTTGGACTATAACCTGATGTTGTGTGATTTTTAACTCCGCCAGTATGGGAATTAAACGATGCTGTTGAAGTCACTCTAGCACAAACCAACCTTTTAGCCAACTGAACTAACAGGAATTGGTGAAGAACTTGAGATTTTGAAGAATGCAACCTTTTGAATTACAACCTTCACATTAATGTTAACAAGAGTAGAAAAAGAGTAGATCAATGTGTGGCATAAATATGGTGCAGGACAGAAGACTTTGGATTCATTATTTCTTCTAAGTGTCCGGATAGTGTTTGTTGTATCTATTCGTAGAAGAGATGGAAATGTGTTGCTGGAAAAGCGCAGCAGGTCAGGCAGCATCTAGGGAACAGGAGAATCGACGTTTCGGGCATTAGCCCTTCTTCAGGAATGAGGAAAGTTGGTCCAGCAGGCTAAGATAAAAGATAGGGAGGAGGGACGTGGGGGAGGGGCGTCGGAAATGTGATAGGTGGAAAGAGGACAAGGTGAGGGTGATAGGTCAGACGGTGGAGTGGGAGGGGGAATTGAAATGTTGAGCTACAGGGTGGTTGGGTTGGTTGGTCCGGGTGTCCCAGAGGTAGAAGGCCCAATAAGGGATGACACAGTTCTGGGGAACAAAACCGAACAAATGATCATTATGACAGTAGGTAATCATTTTAGTGTTAGTGACCAATACATGCAGTTCAATTTGTAATGGACACGAGGAAGATGTCCTGCAAAAAATGGCTTTGAACTGGGGGAAGGCAAATTTTATTAAAGTGGGATCTGACTAAAGTTGACTGGGAACAGCTCCTTGTGGGTAAATCTACAGATGAGTAGGAGGGAGCATTCAGAAAGAAGCTGGGGAAAGTACACATCCAACATGTGCCCTTTAAGAAAGGAAATATAGGATTAATGTGTTCAGGGAACCCTGAATGTTTAGGGTAATTCGCAACTGAATGAGGAAAAAGAGAAAGACCTTCAAGTCCTAATGGTGAAATTTAGCTGCAGCACAGGAGGAATATTCAAAGTTTGTGAGAAGATTTGTAGCTCGGGTGCTCGTTGTTGTGGTTCTGTTTGCCGAGCTGGGAATTTGTGTTGTAGGAGGAATATAGGAAGAGGAATTTAAGAAAGCAATTGGAGTGAAAGATGGGGAGAAGGTGGTACATGAAAAAGGACTTGTGAACAGGATTAGGGAGAATCCTAAAATAGATGATTAGTACATTGAAGGGAAGAAGTTAGAGAAAGAATAGGGCCAATTAGGGACCAAGGGGTCGATCTGTGTGTAAAGCCAAGGATATTGGAAGGGTATTAAGTGAATATTTATCTTTGGTCTTTGCATTCTGGAAATGAGAATGTAGGTATGGAATTCAGGAGAAGAGATTGTGTGGAACTTGCACAGTTTGACACAGGAAATGTGGAGACATGGGAGCCTCTGCTGGGCTTGAAAACAGACAGATCTCCCGGCCTACATAAATTGCATCCCAGGCTGCTGTGGGAGCCGAGGCAGGAAATTGCAGGGGCTCTGGCACATTTTAATTTCACTCTGGTCATTGGCGAAGTAACAGGACGTTGGCTAATGTGGTTCCAAGAAAGTGGTAGAGATGAACCAGAAAGTTGTAGACCGGTGAGCTTTGTGTCAGTGATAGGGAAGCTATCAGAGAAAATTCTGAAGGGGTGAGTTAATATGAACTTGGAAATGCATGGGTTGGGTTGTCAGCGTGGCAGAGGGAGGTCATGCCGAACAAATTTGTTAGAATTTTACGAAAACGTGTGTAGACAAGAGAAGTTCATTTGGTGTAGTTCACATGGATTTTAGCAAAGCCTTTAATAGGGTGCCACACGGGAGACTGAGAAGGTTAAAGCACATGGAACTGAGAGAAACTTGGTGAGGTGGATCAGGAACTGGCTTAGTAATAGGACACAAAGGGTAGTGCTGCAAGACTGTCTGAGTGACTGGAGGCCAGTATCCAGCAGTGTACCACAAGGATAGGTAATGGGAACTTATTATTTGTTAAATACATAAATGATATAGATGAGAATGTTAAGGAAGATGACACCCCAAGATTTATAGGGTGGTTAATAGTGAAGAAGATGGTTGTAGGTTGCAGGAAGGTAAGATGAGTTGGTCAGGTGGGCTGGGCAGTAGAAGATGGTATTTAATTCTGATAAGTGTGAGGTATGCACTTTGGAAGAACCAACAATATGATGGAGTATTTAATGAATGGCAGGACACTCTAGCTTAGAGGAACAGAGGGATCTTGGAATAATTACCCTCAGGTTCCTGAAGTCAACAGGCATGTGTGATGCTTTCATCAATTGTGGCAGAGAGTATAAGAGCTAGGAGATAATGTTAGAGTTGTACAGAGCATCCGTTAGGCTATAGCTAGTCTACTATTTGCAGTTCTGATCACCTCACTACAGGAAGAATGTGATAGCACGAGAGGGGCTACAGAGGAGGTTCACAAGGATGTTGGTTGTATTGGAGCAATTGAGGTATAAGGGAAGTTTCGATAGTCTTGGATTGTTTTCTTTCAAGAACAGACAAGGCTAAAGGTTGGGTGGGGAGACATGATTGAGGTGTGTCAGACTGAAGGGTATGGATAATGTAAGTGAGGAGCAGCTGTTCTCCTTGGTTGAGGGATCAATCACAAGTGGGCATAGTTTTAGGTAAAGGGGCAGGAGATTCAGAAGGGATTTAAGAAAAATTACTTTTTCACTCTGAAAATGTTGGAAATCTGGAATGCGCAGCTTGGGAAGAAAGTAGAGGCCAAAAACCTTAAACCTTTTAAAAAAAAAAGTCTTTGAACACTTGAAATATTATAACATTGACAAAACATATATCATAACAGGTGCAGGAAATTGTAATTAGCAGCCCATTAGTGCTAGTTATTATGAGTGCACACTTGATGGGCTGAAAGGGCTTATCTGCGCTGAATGACTGTGACTTCATTCTTTAAAATCAATGTAGCTTTGCCTCGTTTGCTTAAATTCCTGAACCTTTGCTTATAATCAACAGGCACTAACTTGTATATAGCCAATATAGTTTTCTCTGAGGTGTCATAATCGCAAGAAACCAGCTCTGACGGTGAGACGTCAATTTCCTGTACTTTACTGGTCAACGTATTCTCCATGAGCAGTGTCCAATCCCCTCTTGCCCATCTCATTTGTCTAACTATTTTCTCAAAGGACAAGAAGGCATTCACCTCCTTCTTGAATTTTACTAGAACCTATGCAAGTCCTTACTTGCCTTCAAATTATGACTCCGGGTACTCCCTACCAAGGGCTGTAACAGTATCTGAGTCTCCTGTATGAATTTTCTCAGACTGTGATTCTGGTTTTCTCATTGCTGTTTCCTGCCCTTGCAATTACATTTGCCACCCCCTTTTCCTTATCTTTTTCTCCCCTTTGGAATTCCATCTCCAGTTTTCGAATTGAACTGTAACTGAATATTACCTGATTAGCATGTTTCACTCCCCTGCTCCCCTTGTATTTCTTCGAAACTCAAATACAATGCTAGAACCTCCGTTATCTCTGCATTATCTGGAAGAGGTAGGAAAGTGATCTCAAATTTACCCACCAAGTCAATGAACCTGTGCTTTGAAATTTCTCCTGTGACAGTCAGGGAGAATTATGCCACCTGCAGGAAATACTTTGTTATGCCATGTCTTAACTCAGAACAGAACTGGGTGTTTTGCTTTATGTATATTACTTACCAATACTACACCCAAATACTATTACTAGTTGCAGATTTGTCCCCGATGAGCAGTCTGTCTAGGGTAACATGTTGGAAATTAAGCTGTGTTATGCCTGGAGTCTTCATCCAAATTAAAAAATTTATCAGAGCTTGCAAAATTTCCCAATTTGTGTCCTTTAGACCAGGTTGACAAAGCATGGAACAGATTTCTGTACTTACCAAGAGTTAGTATTCTTATAAGTAAATAGGTTTCAGCGGAAATTATGAATACTTGTCATACTAGCTAAAACTCTAATCCCCACTACCACATGCACTGATAGAAACAAGACATTGGTTGTTACAGACTAAGGGAAATCTAGGGATGCAGTTCAGTGGTAGTTTGCAAGATTTACTGAGAGGTTCTTGTACTGACCAGAACGCTGCTTCTCTGGATGCTTTCACTGGTTTGCAGGAGATACACAGTGGATGGTTAACCCTTATAAAAGATCTTGACTAATTACAAAAACTTACTGCAACTGCTGAACGTAGAAGTTGGCTATTTTCAGCCCTTCAGGTAGGTTTTACTAAAGAGAACTGTTGGAGATCTGAAGGCTTCTCCTAACTTGTTCAAACCCCCATGATGTTCAACCTAAGAAACCAGTCTCCACTCTTGATGTTTGTCATCAGTTATTTGTCTTGTTATTGGTTGCATCTCCATTTTTACACTTGGCTGCAGTCTTTCTGCAGTTTCTCCTATTACTGCTTGAACCTGTAGCTGTGTAAATAGTGCTTGCGATGATTGTCAGACTTCTAAAAATTTCAGTAATCCTTCAGCAATCCTTGTCTTTAAAACCATTCTTTTACTGCTTTGCTCCATGACATAAAAATGTAGATAAGACATGATCTTTACAATATCTCACTATAATGAATCTTAATTGTAATTTTCACTTGAGAAATAACATTTGTGCTATGTCTTTCTGAAAGTACATAAATTGGAGTATATAAATTGAGTGATATTGCTTTGTCCTTTTGTGTTAGGTGAAAAAGTGTCTGAGATACTCTCCCAATATCATTTCTTTTACCTTCTCAGAGAAAATGCAATAAATTTGAGGTTCATCTCTGTCGAGGGGAATTTGTTGCAACTACCGCTCTATATTTATTAAGGATATATAGCCTCTTATTTACAGCATTATTTATTTTTAAGAATGATGCATATTTCATTTGGGCCACTGAAGACTTGCATTGAATGTCCAAAAGAGTGATTGATTTGTATTTTAAGACTGTATCTGGTCTATAATGTATATAGGTTAATTGTTTCTCATCTAGCATGAGAATAAGCTGGTACTTTGGCTATGTTCCAGACTTCTTCCTGAGGTGGTTGAAAGTTCCTTTCATTTTTGTTGAACACTTTGGTTAACAGTCTCAGGCCAATGAAAGGACTATTGTTAGTAGAACATGAGCTATTTAAGATAACCAGGTACCTCTAAAACATTATCTAATATGCTGATTGGACTATACCAGAGACTGTCAATTTATGGGCTGCAAGGCTTCTGGTAAAATGACTCCTTTCTTTTCAGAGTAATGGCAACAGAGGCTTCATAAAAGAGTCATTTGGATATTTTAGTGATCATTCTAATGAGAAAGATTTGCTATTTTTAAGAGGTGTGATTTATTCTACTCTTAATCTAGAACCAGTCATGAGGAAATAACACAAGAAAAAGGAGCAGGCCGTTTGGTTTCTCAAGCCTGCCCTCCTGTTTTGTAAAACTTAGGCTTATCTGCCCAGGTCTCGTCTTCATTTGTGTCAACTTGTCACACTCAATTGCTCGATAGTTCAAAAATCTATCTCCCACCTCCTTAAATACATTGTGACCTAGCCTCCACAATTCCTTGGGGTAGAGAATTTCTCGCATTCATTAACCTTTTGAGGAAGAAATTCTTCCCATTGTTGTGGGGAAAAATACCAGTCTTGGAGTCAGAAACTGGGTTCAATGAAAGTTTATTGCACAAGGAAATACCAAAACTCCGGGGAGAGAGAGGCACCAACACCGCAGTTTTCTCTCGACCCGGAGCACATTTAAAGAAACGTTTATGCATTTTGTGATAAAATAGGTCAGTGATGAGATTATTGTCTTCGTAACATAGTTTGTTTATGGCAATCACTGCAAAATTGTTGATATTTTCGATACGGTCTTTCAGTTGCAGCGCAGCCTTTGTTAATTTCCACTTGCTCATTGTCAGTTTCAGTGTAGACCTTGTCAGTTTCACTGTCTGCATGGAAATCCATTGCTGTAGTAATGGGCGCTAATTGCTCTTCCTGAGAAGGACGGTTACTGTAGCCTGGCTATTAGCACTTTATATTGAGTTCATATCACCAATAAGAGGTGTTGGCTGGACTCATGTGTATTCTCTCCCCCACCTGCCTTAAATTAATCAATTGGGTTGTGAGTGCATTGTGTTGGCATTCTGGTGGCCCCACGCAGTATGTTGCGTGTCAAGGTGGCCAACTGATGGCTCAGTGACCATCTTGTGTGTCTAGTGTCACCCTGTCCCATGCCATCTCCCACTTCTCCAGTTTCAATTTTAAATGAATGTCTCTTCATTTTGCAGCTATGTCCTTTTGAGTTTAAGATTCCCAGCTAAGGGGAGCATCTTAACATGTACCCTATCAAACCCCCTCTGGCTTCTGTATGTTTCAATAAGATCACTCCTCATTCTGCTAAACTCTGATGAATAAAGGCTTAATCTATTTAACCATTCTTGGTTTTCAGTCCCTTCATTCCTGAAATGAAGCTAGTGAATCTCTTTTGAACTATCACCAAGGACAGCATACCCTTCTTAATTATGGGGACCAAAGCTGCACGCAGTACTTAAGTGTGGTCTCACTGCTACTCTGATTGTAACAAGATATTTCTATTTTTAAATTCCAGCTTCACAGTAACAGAGGCCACAATTCCATTTGCTGCCATAGAGTCAAAGATGTACAGCATGGAAACAGACCCTTCGGTCCAACCCGTCCATGCCAACCAGATATCCCAACTCAAATCTAGTCCCATCTGCCAGCACCCAGCCCAAATCCCTCCAAACCCTTCCTATTCATATACTCACCCAAATGCCTCTTAAATGTTGCAATTGTACTAGCCTCCACTACATCCTCTGGCAGCTCATTCCATACACGTACCACCCTCTGCGTGCAAAAGTTGCCCCCTTAGGTCTTTTTTATATCTTTCCCCTCTCACCCTAAACCCTATGCCCTCTAGTTCTGAACTCCCTGATTCCAGGGAAAAGACTTTGTCTATTTATCCTATAGGTGCCCCTCATAATTTTGTAAACCTCTATAAGGTCACCTCTCAATCTCCGATGCTCCAGGGAAAACGGCCCCAGCCTGTTCAGCCTCTCCCTGTAGCTCAGATCCTCCAGCCCTGGCAACATCCTTGTAAAAAGTTAAATACCAAAACTAGTACTCTACTATAGAAGAGGAAACTTTGGGAGTGGCGTCGGCTCTCTTCAACACTTTGACTTCTCAGTCCACCACAATAATAAAGAGACATAATTCATGCTGACCATAATCCACTGGCCTTCAGTGAAGTTTAAAACATGGAGAAACTTTGCATAGGAGCAGTTTGCTGTAGCCACATAATGCAGATTATCACATTGTTAGGAAAGATAATATAACTGAATCTACATATTCCAACAGTGTACATTCTGGACAAAGTTAAGATTTAAGAAGTGTTAAGTTTGTATAAGGGATAAGGAAAAACGAATGGATGCAAGTCTTGTCTTTTTTTTGGTTTGTACATCATTTGTAAACCTCTATAAGGTCACCCTTCAGCCTCCAACACTCCAGGGAAAACGGCCCCAGGCCTGTTCAGCCTCTCCCTGCGTAGCTCAAATTCTCCAAGCCTGGCAACATCCTTGTAAATCTTTTCTAAACCCTTTCAAGTTTCACAACATCTTTCAGATAGGAAGGAGACCAGAATTGCACGCAATATTCCAACAGTGACCTAACTAATGTCCTGTACAGCCGCAACATGACCTCCTAACTCCTGTACTCAATACTCTGACCAATAAAGGAAAGCATACCAAATGCCGTCTTCACTATTCTATCTACCTGCGACTCCACTTTCAAGGAGCTATGAACCTGCACTCCAAGGTTTCTTTGTTCAGCAACACTCGCTAGGACCTTACCATTAAGTGTATAAGTCCTGCTCAGATTTGCTTTCCCAAAATGCAGCACCTCACATTTATCTGAATTATCTTGTTGCACTGCATGCTACCCCTGTATTTCATGCACCAGATTCCCCTCTGTAGATTTTTGGATTCTTTCTCCATTTAAATAAGACTATCTTTAAATTTAATCATAAACCATGACTTCCCACTTCGCTACATTAAACTGCACCTGCCAAGTTTTTGCCCACTCATTCAACCTTTCTATATCTCTTTGCAGAATCCTTATGTTCTCATCACACCATGCCTTCCCTATGATTTTTATATCAGCAAATTTGGGTCTATTACACTCTGCCCCATCCTCCAAGTCATTGATAGAGTAGATAATTAAGGCCCTTGGTCTGATCCTTGTGGTGCTCCACTAGTTATCTTTCCAAATGAAAGAAATTAATCCTGACACTGTCATCTGTCTTAGCAAATCCTCAATTAATATATGGCTCCAATGCAATGAGCTCCTGCGTCATGCAATAACCTTTCAAAAGGCATCTTTTCAAATGCCTTCTCGAAATCCAAACACACTACATTTAACAGCTCCTCTTTGTCAACTCTATATATCATATTCTCAAAGAACTCAGCAAATTTATGCAACATGACCTCCTTGTCCTGAAACATTTTAACTTTGATTGCATTAAGCTTTTCTAAATGTTCTGCTATTTCTTTAATAGTCGATGCTAACATCAATGATTTGTTTTGCTGACTAGCCTACAGTACCCTACTAGCGAAAACCAAAATACTGGAATATTATAAATCTGGAATATAAGCCAAAAAAATTTGAACAACCTCGACGTGCTTGGCAGAGTTGAAAAATAAAAACTGACATGAAACGTCAAATCACCATAGATGCTGCCAAACATAATGAGTTTCTCCAGCATTCTCTCTTTTCATAGCTTCCTGCCTTGTGTCTACCTCCCTTGTTGAACAATGATACATTAGCAGCTTTTGAAGATGTTGAAACCCCCACAGAATAGAGTGAATTTGGGAATATTTGAACCAGTAACTTTTTTGTCACTTCTTTGGATGTAGGTAATAAGGTCCTGGGAAAGTGTTTGCCTTCAGTGCTATTAGCTAGTCAAATGCTTTGACTCCTATAATAGAAGCTGTTGCAAGATCCCTATTAGCACCTTGCTTATGTGATGTCTTTGGAATGGTTACAGTGTCCTCCACCATGAAGAACGATGCATAATATTGATTAATCTGCCATTTCCGTTCTCCAATATCAATTTCCCAGTCCCATTGGTCCCACACTGACTTTAGAAGCTCTCTCGTACATATAAAATGGAAATCTTGCTGTCTGTTTTTTATGCTGCTTTTCTGTCTTGTTAGCTTTTTAGTCATCTGCTAGTTCCTAAAACACAAGGAAAGCATTCACAATTCTGTTGTATATCTCTAATTTTTGTTGCTTTGAATGCTATAGTTTTTAAAATTTGGTATTCTCCTCGATTGCTTTTGTTAACCACAGGTAGTTCATACTTATCAACTCCTTTTTTGACTGGATTAAATTTTTGATAAGTATTAATGAAATATGTTTAATGTATTCCTGTTTCGACTATTTCCCAGTCTGCTTTACACAACACTTTTTTTTATATCTCTTAATTGCCCATAAGTAGTTTGAGGACCCTTGTTGGCATTTGAAGCTGCCCTCCCTCAAACTGAATTTGAAATTCTACCGTGTTATAATTTTTACACCGAAGAGGTTCTTAGTTGCGAGATTAATTTAGTCCTACCTCATTATAAGATCTAAAGTGGCTTGTTTTCAACAGTTTGTGCTATATACTCAAAGAAACAATTCCTGATCTCTGAAAATTCATATTTCATATTATAATTATCTAATTTCTCCAATCAATATGCATATTAAAATCTCATGACAATTCTTACCCCCTTTTTATTGATCTGTATTGTTTCGCAGTTTATTCCTTTGTCTTATAGTGAGGCAATTCTTTGGGATCTGTAGGTGATTCCTACCCATGGCTTCTTTCCCTTGTTATTACTTGCTTCCACATCATGATCTATTGCACCTATATCACTACTCTCCATCGCACTGACACCTTTCTTTATTAGTGATGTTGCCCCAACTCCTTTTTGCCAAATTTTCTGGAACATTGAATACCATGAAATATTGAGTTCCCAATCCTAGTTAGCCTGCAGCCACACCTTTGTGGTAGCTAACAAGTCATTTTCATTTATTTTGTTTGTGCCTTCAACTCATTTATCCTGTCACAAATGCTGTATGTGTTCAGATAAAGAATCTTAAGCTCACTTTCCTGGCATTGCCTTTTCATTGCTCTGTACCTCTTCTTATTTCTATTTGATTTTTAATAAAATCCCTTCAGTTGAACCCCTTCCAAACAAATTACTTTAATGAAATCCTGTTTGAAATTTGCCAGGACACTGGTCCAGGATGGTTCAAATGAGCCCATTCAACTCGAACAATACTCTTCCTCATTACTGTGTCAATGGAGAGGTATGGAATTGGTATGCATAGGATACTTAGTCGAAAACTTGTAAAAATGTACATCTTGAAATATGTATTTTTTGGAGTGACTTTTGAGGAGATTGTAACTCAGGTTGATGAAAAGTAAGTTAGCTTGCTGAGCTGGAAGGTTTGTTTTCAGATGTTTCGTCACCACACCAGGTATTTCTATCAATTCAAACCTCTTAGAGTTAAGCAATTGTTTTAAACCATGGTTTACTTAAGTTGCTTGTAGGTTTGTGAATGCTTTGTAATAATGTACTTTGTCTTTTGGATAATTTGAAGAAAAGTATTCCACCCACTGATTATTTTTGGGCTTACAGGTGTGCACAAGCTGTGAAGATAATGCAGAAGCCAGCGGATTTTGCGTGGAATGTCTTGAATGGCTCTGTAAGACATGCGTTGAAGCCCACCAGAGAGTGAAATTCACCAAGGATCATACAATAAGAAGGAAGGAAGATGTTTCACCAGGTTGGAAATTAATTTTCCAAATGCAGTTTTAATATTGTAGGTTTGGTCCAAACTTTCAAAACAGCGATGTGGTTTGCTGGAAGGAATCTAGATGGCAGTATGATCATTATTATGGTTTAATGTGGTGTTTTGCACCTTGTCATAGAAATGTACAGCATGAAAACAGACCCTTCGGTCCAACCTGTCCATGCCGACCAGATATCCCAGCCCAATCTAGTCCCACCTGCCAGCACCTGGCCCATATCCCTTCCTATTCATATACCCATCGGTCTTAATGCCTCTTAAATGTTGCAATTGTACCAGCCTCCTCCACATCCTCTGGCAGCTCATTCCATACATGTACGACCCTCTGCGTGAAAAGGTTGCCCCTTAGGTGTCTCATATATCTTTCCCCCCTCACCCTAAACCTATGCCCTCTGGTTCTGGACTCCCCGACCAAAGGGAAAAATCTTTGTCTATTTATCCTATCCATGCCCCTCATAATTTTGTAAACCTCTATACGGTCACCCCTCAGTCTCTGACGCTCCAGGGAAAACAGCCCCAGCCTATTCAGCCTTTCCCTGTAGCTCAAATCCTCTAACCCTGGCAACATCCTTGTAAATCTTTTCTGAACCCTTTCAAGTTTCACAACATCTTTCCAATAGGAAGGAGACCAGAATTGCACGCAATATTCCAACAGTGGCCTAATCAATGTCCTGTACAACAGCAACATGACCTCCCAACTCCTGTACTCAATATTCTGACCAATAAAGGAAAGCATACCAAACGCTCCTTCACTATCCTATCTGCCTGCGACTCTACTTTCAAGGAGCTATGAACCTGCACTCCAAGGTCTCTTGTTCAGCAACACTCGCTAGGACCTTACCATTAAGCGTATAAGTCCTGTTAAGATTTGCTTTCCTAAAATGCAGCACCTCACATTTATGTGAATTAAACTCCATCTGCCACTACTTCTCATCCCATTGGCTCATCTGGTCCAGATCCTGTTATAATCTGAGGTAACCCCCTTCGCTGTCCACTACCTCCAATTTTGGTGTCATCTGCAAACTTACTAACTGTACCTCTTATGCTTGCGTCCAAATCATTTATGTAAATGACAAAAAGTAGAGGGCCCAGCATCGATCCTTGTGGCACTCCACTGGTCACAGGCCTCCCGTCTGAAAAACAACCCTCCACCACCACCATCTGTCTTCTATCTTTGAGGCAGTTCTGTATCCAAATGGCTAGTTCTCCCTTTATTCACTAAGATCTAACCTTGCTAATCAGTCTCCCATGGGCAACCTTGTCGAACGCCTTACTGAAGTCCATATAGATCACATCTACTGCTCTGCCATCATCAATATTCTTTGTTACTTCAAAAAATTCAATCAAGTTTGTGAGACATGATTTCCCACACACAAAGCCATGTTGAGTATCCTGAATCAGTCTTTGCCTTTCCAAATACATGTACATCCTGCCCCTCAGGATTCCCTCCAATAACTTGCCCACCACTGAGGTCAGACTCACTGGTCTATAGTTCCCTGGCTTGTCTTTACCGCCCTTCTTAAAGAGTGGCACCACGTTTGCCAACCTCCAGTCTTCCGGCATCTCACCTGTGACTATCTATGATACAAATATCTCAGCAAGAGGCCCAGCAATCACTTCTCTAGTTTCCCACAGAGTTCTCGGGTACACCTGATCAGGTCCAGGGGATTTATCCACCTTTAACCGTTTCCAGACATCCAGCACTTACTCCTCTGTAATATGGACATTTTGCAAGATGTCGCCATCTATTTCCCTACAGTCTATATCTTCCATATTCTTTTCCACAATAAATACTGATGCAAAATATTCATTTAGTATCTCCCCCCATTTTCTGTGGCTCCACACAAAGGCCACCTTGCTGATCATTGAGGGGCCCTATTCTCTCCCTAGTTACCCTTTTGTCCTTAATGAAAAACCCTTTGGAATCTCCTTAATTCTATTCATGCCAATGTATCTCATGCCCCGTTTTTGCCCTCCTGATTTCCCTCTTAAGTATACTCCTATTTCCTTTATACTCTTCCAAGGATTCACTCGATCTATCCTGTCTATCCTTTTTCTTAACCAAACCCTCTATTTCTTTAGTTATCCAGCATTCCCTATACTTACCACCCTGGCAGGAATATACTTTGTCTGGATTCTTGTTATCTCATTTCTGAAGTTTTCCCATTTTCCAGCCGTCCCTTTACCTGCAAACATCTGCCTCCAATCAGCTTTTGAAAGTTCTTGCCTAATACCGTCAAAATTGGCCTTTCTCCAATTTAGAACTTCAACTTTTAGATCTGGTCTATCCTTTTCCATCACTATTTTAAAACAAATAGAATTATGGTCTCTGGCCCCAAGGTGCTCCCCCACTGACACCTCAGTCACCTGCCCTGCCTTATTTCCCAAGAGAAGGTCACGATTTGCACCTTCTCTGGTAGGTACATCCACATACTGAGTCAGAAAATTGTCTTGTACACACTTAAGAAATTCCTCTCCATCTAAACCCTTAAGACTATGGCAGTCCCAGTCGATGTTTGGAAAGTTAAAATCCCCGACCATTACTACCCTATTATTCTTACAGATAGCTGAGATCTCCTTACAAATTTGTTTCTCAATTTCCCTCTGACTATTATGGGGTCTATAATACAATCCCAATAAGGTGATCATCCCTTTCTAGTTTCTCAGTTCCACCCAAATAACTTCCCTGGATGTATTTCCGGGAATATCTTCCCTCAGCACAACTGTAATGTTATCCCTGATCAAAAATGCCACTCCCCCTCCTCTCTTGCCTCCCTTTCTATCGTTTCTGTCGCATTTGTATCCTGAAACATTAAGCTGCCTGTCCTGCCCATCCCTGAGCCATGTTTCTGTAATTGCTATGATATCCCAATCCCGTGTTCCTAACCATGACCTGAGTCCATCTGCTTTCCCTGTTAGGCCCCTTGCATTGAAATAAATGCAGTTTAATTTATTAGTCCTACCTTGTCCCTGCCTGCCCTGACTGTTTGACTCACTTCTGTTCTCAGCTGTACCCATCTCGGATTGATCTCTTTCCTCACTATCTCCCTGGGTCCCACCCCCCTCCACCTTACTAGTTTAAATCCTCCCAAGCAGTTCTAGCAAATTTCCCTGCCAGAATGTTAGTCCCCTTCCAATTTAGATGCAATCCATCCTTCTTGTGCAGGTCACTTCTACCTAAAAGAGATTCCAATGATCCAAAAATGTGAATCCTTCTCCCATACACCAGCTCCTCAGCCATGCATTCATCTGCTCTATCCTCCTATTCCTGCCCTCACTAGCTCATAGCACTGGGAGTAATCCAGATATTACTACCCTTGAGGACCTCCTTTTTAAATTTCCGCATAACTCTCTGTAATCTCCGTCCAGAATCTCAACCTTTTCCCTTCCTGTGTCGTTGGTTCAATGTGGACAATGACCTCCTGCTGGCCCCTCTCCCCCGTGAGAACATTCTGCACCCTCTCTGAGACATCCTTGATCCTGGCACCAGAGAACACACCATTCTGCTTTTTCTCTGCTGGCCACAGAAACGTCTGTCTGTACCTTGGACTACAGAATCCCCTAGCACAATTGATCTCTTGGAAGCTGACGTACCCCTCGTTGCATTAGAGCCAGTCTCAATACCAGAAACTTGGCTGTTCGTGCTACGTTCCCCATAGAATCCCTATAGAATACATTTTCCAAAACAGCATACCTGTTTGAAATGGGTATATCCACAAAAGACTCCTGCACTAGCTGCCTACCTCTCTTAACCTTCCTGGAGTTAACCCATCTATGTGACTGTATCTTGAGACTTTCCCTCCTTCCTATAACTGCCATCCATCACATACTGTTGCTGTTGAAAATTCCTCATCGCTTCTATCTCTCTCTCCAACCCACCCACTCGATCTGATAGGATTCGTATCCAACAGCATTTATGGCAGATATAATCTGCAGTAACCCTTAAACTTGCTTTAAACTCTCACATCTGACAAGAAGTACATATTACTGCAAAGGCCATTTTTGCTCCTTCACAATCTACAGACCCAGAAAATAACACTGTCTTATTCCTCTACAAACACTGCCCCAGGTTAAATTAATAGCTACGGCTTATATTTTAAGTTTAATCAAGAGACTTATCTCCAAAAACA
>NC_057735.1:42788359-42831942 GCF_004010195.1 Chiloscyllium plagiosum | reverse complement strand
TATCTCTTGGGAATGTTTTTCACAATGAGACCACTATATGTATCAACACAGATGATTATTTCTGAAATTTCTGAAGCCACTTCCCTGAAGTGGCGCCGAATAACAAGGGGCAAAGGTTGATTTGTTTTTGTTTATTTGGAAACCAGGATACAGAATTTCCTGTTCCTTTCAGTCATTGTGGGGGTAGCATGGTGGCTCAGTGGTTAGCACTGCTGCCTCACAGCACCAGGGACCCAGGCTTGATTCCAGCATCGGGCGACTGTCTGTGTGGAGTTTGCACATTACCCCCGCGTCTGTGTGGGTTTCCTGTGGGTGCTCTGGTTTCCTCCCACAGTGCAAAGGTGTGCAGTTCAGGTGAATTGGCTGTGCTAAATTGCTCATAGTGTTCAGGGATGTGTAGGTTAGGTGTGTTGATCAGGAGTATGCACAGGATAATAGGCTTGGGGAATGGGTCTGGGTGGGTTACTTTTCGGAGGGTTGGTGTGGATATATTGGGCTGAAGTGCCTGTTTCCACACAGTAGGGATTCAATGAGGTCCTTTGCGTAACACAGATCTAGAAGTAGGGATGCAGATTACGAGGATGATGCAGGACATTGAAGGCTGATGTAATTTAGAAATTCCTTGACCTGCTTTTCAAAAGGGGCAAATACCACTTCAAGAGGTTTATAGCACTTTCTTCAAAATAAATGAACTTTATATCAACGTTGCTAATGATTTCATACAAAAGGATTTTAACTAAAAGTTGAGGGGAAAAGAATGAGGTTTGGCAAAGGAAAAGTACAATTAAAAAGGGTACATGGAACAATAATGCACCAGGTCAGCCCATAGCATCCAGGGATGTGCAGACCAACTGAATTAGCCAAGGGAAATGCAGGATTACAAGAATAGAGTAGGGTCTGGGTGGGATGCTCTTCAGAGGGCTGGTGTGGAATCGATGGTCTAAATGTTCTGCTACCTCAGGTTTCTATGATTCTCTGATTGTAATCTTTTGCAAATTGAGCTTCATTAACACCATTAACCTTTAAAAAGAAAGTCGAACTGTTTTTGATATGCATGATTTTTTGGGGTGGCTTGGTCAAACTTTTGGCAACCCCACAATTCTCTTTCAGCCCTTTGTGAATATGGGGTCTTAGCTGAAATATGCATTTTACTGCTTTCTTGACTAAGTGACCAATAGCTCTGCCAAATGTCTTTCTGCCTAATCATAAGCAGTTACAGACATAATCTTCTACTGTCTGAGAGATTGCCCACAAATAAACCTAAAATGAAAAGAACTATCTATCCAATCTCTGATGGAGATTTCAATTCATTAATTTAATTTTTCAATACTATTCTTTGGTCTGTCAAGTATATAAACACTTTAACACCTATGCTTGTTTGACAGTTGGTTTTCAACCTACCCTTGATCTTGTGAAATTAGATAAATAATTTACAGCTCCAATGAGACCAGGGCCAACTACTAACTTATGGGATTTAGTAGCTCCGTTTCCAAGCCAAGAGACTCCAATGTTTGTTGTTTTTGCACCTCTAACTCTAACTCTCAACAGTTCAAGTAAACTTGGTCCATCCTTTCTAAATATCTAAAATCTTTGAAACAAAGAATGCAGCACCTAGTTGCAAATATTTTATCAAGGTAGTTTATAAGGATGGAGATCAAGATCAAAAGGTAGAAATATGATGAAAATTTGATGGTTTCAGGATGTCTTTTGGATTGTGCTTTGGGTATGGCTTGCACTGAGAGGAAACATTAAACTGACCATTTCTTTCAAACTTGTTTGGATATAGATGTCAAGGCAAATTAGTTTAGATTTTTAAAAGTTGCTTGCTAATTGCCACAGGTGTGCCAGGCACAATTTGTTGTCAAGTCTGTCTGTCTTTTGATATTTATGAAAGTACTCATTAATTTGCTGACTGTACAGAAATAGAAGCATGCTAACTGAAGAGGATTATAAATTACCTAGGTGGATGATGTCGCAGCTGACATGAGATAGATGTATTTAGATGAAATGCACAGACATAAGACAGTAACCTGAGTAAAAATAATAAATAATTTTATGATGACATTTTAGATATAGAGACTTGAGGTTTGGATGCAGGTTTTCCCTGTCATACCTGAAAAGTTAATTCAGTAATGCAGCATGTATTATTTGATCATAATTTGTATTTTCATGTTTGCATCCAAAAAGCTAATTCCGTATGCAATTGAATTTAAAACCAATTTGTTACTTTTTCCATATTAATGTGACAGCTGATCTATATCTAGTTTCTTTTAATTAAGAAAATAGTTAAATTTTGAAAGAAAATTATGTAATGTCAGTCTTGTGCAATTCATATTAATTAAACGACAACTTAAATTACAGAGCAACATTAATGATGATGTGGTCCTAACTGAGACTGTCAAAATTGTTAAATCTGGTTCCAGGCCAGTAACTCTTTTGTTTCATTTAGGCAAAGATTGAGCTTCCAGGTCTTTGCTGAGAGAATAAAACCACAAGATTCCAATTTTGAGCAAATTAAGCATTACTGTACAATCTAATTTATATACAATCTGCACTGCAGACTCGAGACTGACATGAAATAAGTTTGAATTAACATAAACAAAGTTAAACCTCTCTGGCCCCCCCACTTTAAATAGCCGATACAGTCATAATAAATCATACCCAGATAGTGATATTAAAAGTCACCAAATCCCATTAAAACTCCTTTTCCCTGGCAAGGGATACTGAGTCTTCACCTTTTTGAAGATCTAATTCAGAACTCCTTCAATAGTTAGTCTGCCTTTGCCTCAAGAAATGCTTAATCTTGGTAGAACAATCGCTTCTCCTGAGTAAGTTTGTCAGGACTCCTAAGACTACTCGCAGGCGTATCATTTATCTGTGCAATTTCTGTTAAGTCGCAAGCTTTGCTGAGCTGTCAATGAATTTCTCTTAGCTGCATCCAGTATTGCTCATGAGCTTTCTTCACCCCACTGTCAACTGCACTGAATGGGTTTTACAACATTAGAGCTCAGTGAATGCTTTAAACCAATTGACTAATTAATTCCCAAAACAAACAGTCTTGCTGGACTGTCATTACTGCAAGCAATGTAGACATATTGCCAGTTCAGCAAGCCACTCACCTGCTGTTTGATCTTCCCATTCTATATCACTTGACCTCTGAAGATAATTTGGCCATAACATTTCGAATATAATAGATCTATTTTGCTTTAGTGGCTTTTGTCCTCTTTTCTACTATTAATAGATTTTGGCTTTAAGAATTAAAGTTTTCACTAAAATACATAAACTTCGCTGTAAGTATTTAGTTCAATGTAATGAATATCCAAAGTGGTTCAAATAGAATTTGTCAGCAAGCCATGTGACTGAAAACTTGATCAAAGGGATTCAAAGGGATCCTTCTTAAAGAGGAAAAGTAGTAATTGTGCAGCCTAGCTAAATTATGCCAACTACAGTCACAAATGACCCTCAATTTCCTAATGAATGGAATTTTGAGTTTGGAGGTAGAAACCCCTTAACCAATAAATGAAAGTCCAAAACAAAACTCTTAAATTGACAACCTATCACAGGTACAGCACTTGGCAGAATTAGTGTTACCATTGTTATATGTGGGTATACCTCTACAAAATTTTAGCAAGTATTTTTGCTTTGAACTATAAAGTCTGAATTGCACTGACATAAGGCCAACTGTACTATCTTCCTGTCTTCCATTCTACTTATCTTTTAAGATGAATTCATGCCATCTATATTTTCTGTATTGGTTAATCTGTAAACAGTCCCTATTGTAATGGCTACTGATTATAATGAATTTGCAGGAAGCTGTCACCTTCGTTTAGTCAAGTATGCTTAACTGAATTCTTGAATTGTTGTATCACAGTTGCTGTTTGTCATCCCTAGCTTTAATTTACAACAACTGCAATTTATCTATTGAAACAAATCCTTTAGGATATTGACAAATGTTACCTTGTCTTTGAGTTTATCTACAAAAGTTGACTATTCACTGGCATTTGAAAATCTTAATTTTTGTAAAAGTGAACATAATGTGGCTCCATATCATGATAGGTTATGCCTTTTCTAGCATATTTTTCTTGTTCAAAGCTCAAATATTTCATGTCAGAATGGATTATGTCTGTCCTGAAGAGATTTGCATTATTTTCTAAGTTAAAAGAAGTAACCTGCTGTTCAAGATTTAATTTTCATTATATTCCTTTTACATTTATGATTTAAATCCTATTCCTGTTCAGTTTCATCTTTTCCATGATGGGGGTTTACTGTTATTGCTTTTTAGTTGTGGTCGTGTTACCTAGCAATTATACCGATCAAACTCTGATTGATTGTTTACTAGAGTTGTTGTAAACTTGTGTCCCTTATGCATATTTTTGCCAAAAGGAAGAATGACAAAGGCTCTTAATGTTAGAAATTAATCAATTATTTACCTTTTGAAAAACTGGCGCTGCTGCCTTCATCCTGATGTGTATTTATCATTATCCTTAGAAAATAGACTTGGGTTTTTATTAATTTTGTTCCCTCAAGATATACACCACTTAGGTTAAATGTATTCCAAAGGGTTGCTGTGGTATTACAATGGAGGAGACAGCACTCTTTAAAATATATTCTCTTCAGGGGAGATGCTGCTCAAACCTCCTTTTCTGAAATCAAACAGTACTTGCCCAAGCACAATTTCATATTTAAAATAAAATAATGACTTCAAATATAGAAGCCTATCTTTAGGCACTGTAAAATTGTACTCATGTTGTCTTTGGGTTCATATTTTTTAACAAGTGCGAGGCTTATAATGAGGTAGGACGTTCTAAAATGGCATCTTCTGTTGTGTAAAAAGTGACACAACACATTGAGATAAAATAATCATTGCTGAATGCTTTGACTTGTCCTAGCTTTTTATTGTTGTTCAAGAAAGTCAAGCTAATTGCCCTGATTGGGATGAAAGGATAAGATGCAAAGCAAAAACATGAAACCATCATCTGCTGGATGACCAGCACTGGTTACCCTGGTCCACTCCTTCATTCTCAACACCTCTACAACACCTTCCCATACAATGTAGAAGGTGATACCGCCTCCCTCCTCACCATCCAAAACCCCAGACATAACTTTTCTAGGTGAAGTTGCAATTTGCCTGTACTGTATTCATTGTTCATAGTGTGGTCTCCTTTAAACTGCGGAGAAGAAATGCAGAATGGGTGATCGCTTCGCAGGACGCCTTTATTCTGTCTGTAGAAATGGCCCAGAGCTTCCAGTCACTTGCCACTCTGATGCACCACCATGTTCCCACACCAACATTTCTGTTGCAACATTCCAGAGACCCTCCGTGCAAGCTCGAAGAATAGCATCTCATTTTCCATTTGGGACCCCTGCAGACATTGGGACTCAACAACGAGTTCAATAACTTAAGAATGTGATTCCATCTTTCCATGTCTTTCACCCACCCTCACACCCAGTCGTGTTATGACATACGTTGCTTTTAGCACAGTCACCCATCCTTACATGTTCCTTGGCTAATTATTACATTGTATTAGATTTAACACAACTTGCCCATTTTCTCAGTTAGCTCATATCACTTTTTCTTCCGTCCTGGTCTACTACAATTATTTTTTCTATAACATGACAAGTCCGTGCGACCCCGTGCTATTCAAAAATCGAGCAACACAAATAGCACTTTGTGTTTGTGATCTAATTGCATTATAGCCAACACATGTTTAACAAGTTCATGTTTTAGAAACGGTACTCCCAATTCACCAATCACATTCAGCCAATTAGTGTTAATGAAAGATGAGTAATAGCAAAACGGACTCATCCATTATCTCCATGTTTATCTACCCGTTTCATATTTTCCCCTCTCCCCAGCTCCCTGCTCCCCCATCCGCTCAATCTTCGGCATATATGCCAGTTTTTTTGAGCTACTGTCAGTTAAGAAGAGTCACTGAACTCAAAATGTTAACTTTTTTTCCACAGATACTGACAGACTCCGAGTTTTGCCAGCCATTTCTATTTTTGTTTCAGCACTTGTGCAGATAACACTACCTGTGGTTGGGACTTGAACATGTGATGACTGCTTTGTAATAAAGTCTCAACTGTTCTTTCAGTTGCTGGTTGTGTAATTGAAACTGATTTTATTTCCCCATGCTGATGACTTATTTTGGTGAAGTAGGATAAATATACATGCAACTAGAAATGCACTGAATAAGTTTAATATAGGAAGATACAAAGGGTTTTCACACCACTTTGCTTCTTATAAGAATCTGCATTCACTTTGAAAGCTGTATATCATTTGTAAATTTAATCTCTCTTAAATTATAGAGGCTGTAGGAGCACCCAGTCAGCGACCTGTGTTTTGTCCTATACATAAACAAGAACAGTTGAAACTGTTTTGTGAAACATGTGATAAACTGACCTGTCGGGATTGCCAGTTATTGGAACACAAAGAACACAGGTAGGCACAATTTGCTTTAAAACAAAGACTGGCACAAAGAGTTCCTCATGGGGTAGCTTTGACAAAATGTGAACGTTTTTGGAAAAGTTTAATAGTATTTTCTGATCGTTTATGTTGAATGTACAGCACAGAAATAGGTCATAAAGTCCAATTAGTCCATGCCAACATGTAACTCTACTTGGGTCCACGCCATTATTTCTTAGCTAGTCTAGTTCATTAATTTTTTCTTTCTGTACATTTCTGTTATCCATTTAGCTACAAGGGGAAAGTGAAGGAGGATATTTTTTCCAAAGCAAATGGAGAAAACCTGGAACTTGTCAGGTGGTGGAAGCAGTGACAAACGATGATTTCAAAAAGAAATTGTGTCAGCACTAGGGGGAATACACTTGCTGGGATAGAGCATGAAAATGGAACTGACTAGATTGCTGTATGGAGAGCTGGCATGGTCTCAATGGGCTGAATGACTCCCATCTGCGCTGATGTGACTATTTCTGTTTCTAGCTGTTTAGATATGTAGAAGCAGGTGTTTATTGATATACTGTCAAGAGCGTTGCAATTAAAATTGTTTTTACCACCAGACTTGAGCCTCTTAACGAGTCTTTGATGGAATTTAAAATTCTCTGGTACCTCTGGTGTGCAGTTAGATCATGGAACTGAGACTGAAGGGAAAAAATGTGTTTGATATTTCAGAGATCAATCACTTACATTGGACACTTCTTTTAGAGTCATAGAGATGTACAGCATGGAAACACACCCTTCGGTCCAACTCGTCCATGTCGACCAGATATCCTGAATTAATCTAGTCCCATTTGCTCGCACTTGACCCATAGCCCTCTAAACCTTCCTGTTCATGTACCCATCCAGATGCCTTTTAAATGTTGTAATTGTACCAGCCTCCAGCACTTCGTCTGGCAGCTCATTCCATACACGCACCACCCTTTATTTGGAAAAAGTTGTCCGTTAGGTCCCTTTTAAACTTTTTTTCTCTTCCTCCCCCCCCCCCCCCCCCAACCCTAAACCTGTGCCCTCTAGTTCTGGACTTCCCTAAACCAAGAAAAAGACCTTGTCTATTTACCCTATCCATGTCCCTCATGATTTTATAAACCTCTATAAGGTCATCTCAGTTGAGAATTCTTTCTCTTCCATGTGTTTTTTTTGAATACTTAACTACTTTTTCCCTAAGCATTCAGAGCTCCTTAACATCACAACATTTGGTATGGGGTGATAGGACAACTAGTTCAGAAATTTTTTAAAAAATTCACTCATTGGATGTGGGCATTGCTGGCGGGCTCCCTTATATGCTGCCCATCCCTAGTTGCCTTGGAGAAGGTGGCGGTGAATTGCTGCCTTGAAACCCACAGTACCCTGGCGAAGGGAATTCCTAGACTTTACAGATACTGAAGTGAGGTTAGGAACCGAGTGGCCCTGGTTGAACCCAACACTGAACAGATGCTAGTTGATAGCATTGATGACACCTTTCATCAATTTATTGATGATTTGGAGTAAACTGATTTGGAGTAAACTGATGCCGAGTTGGATTTGTCCTGCTTTGTGTACAGGACATACTTGGTCAAATTTTAACATTCTAGCTTACATGCCAGTGTTGTTGTACTAGAGCAGCTTGGCTAGGGGAGCAGTAAGTTCTGGAGCTAGCCTTCAGTGCTATTGCCAAAATGTCATAGGAATCCTTATTGTTTGCTGTATCTAGTGCCTCCAACAGTTTCTTAATATCATGTGGAGTGAATCAAATTGGCAAAAGACTGATCCATCACAGATGCCATCCACTTGGCACTTCTGGCTGAAGATTGCTGGTAGAAAATCTGAATTAAGCTTTATGTTGTACCTTTACATCAGTTGGATCAGTAATCTTTGCAGGGTCTAAAAGAAGAGATCACATGCTGAGACACAGAATTGGGAGGGAATTCAGTACACCAAAGAAGAGGTGTTTTTGCTTGCTTTTTTTTTGTCTAATTGTTTGTCAAGTTGTTTTTAAACCAAATATTGAAGGCCAGGATCTCGAGCTCAGCACAAAAGAGTGACTTCACAGGTCAACTGTAAATTTATTGGTTGGTGATAGCTACTATTGATTATAAGTTGCATTCAGATTGAAGGTAAATAAGGAAACTATTTCCAGGCTACCAACTAAAAGACGAATACAAAATTTGTACAAACTAAGTTAAGAACTAAGTAATTTAAGTAAGATGGTGGGCCAGGCAATGTGTTGTAACTGCATGATGTGGGAGCTGGTGGACTCTGTTGCGGTTTATAATGCCCACATCTGTAGCAGTGTTGGTTGCTTGAGGAACTCTGGCTCAGGATTGATTTACGTCATTTGATCAGTAGTCAGGGACAGGAGGGTGTGGCTACAAGTGAGGTGGGTCAAGGGATTGAGGAGTCCGACACTTGACCTTGTTTAACAGGTTTGAGATTTTTGCTCCTTGATGACTGAGAGCGGGGACTGCAGGAAGGATGAGCGAACTAACCATGGAGCAATGGAGGGTGGCGGTGGAGAGGAAGGAAGGGAAGGTGGGTAGGGAGAGAAAAGAGAAATGTAGTTGTAATCTGGAATAGTATAATTAGGCGAATAGTCCCGAAGGACGTGCTGCCTGCTTGGTGTCCATGTTTAGAGGATATCTTATCTGGGCTGTAGAGGAACTTGGAATGGGAAGGGAAAGATCTAGTTCTTGTTGTCCATTTAGGCTCTGTTGAGGAAATATGATTTGCCAAGAACTAAATTCAAAATCAGAATCAAAAAGGGTGCACTCCTGATTACTGCCTGCATTATGAGCAACTTGACATCAGGTTAACAAAGGGGTTTATGCATGACTCAAAAGTTGATGTGGGAGAAATTAGTTCAGATTCTGGGGATATTAGCACTAGAGCTGTTCCAATGGGACTCCCTCCACCTGAATCGTGCTGGGACCAGATTCCTGGTGAATTGCATAATTAGGGCTAAGGTTAGGGCTTAAACTAAATACTGGCATGAGGAGGTTTCAGTTGCATGGAATACTATGGAAAACGGTAAGGGGAGGGAATGGGAAGAGGGCTCAGCAAAAGTTATTAAAATTTCCAGAACAGGTAATAAGACTGAGCATATGGAAAGGATCAGGAATCTAACTTCAGGCGCAATAGAAGAGGGGGCACCTACGAGAAAGGTGGCAGTTAATGAAAAACAGTGTGTTGTACTTAAATGCATGCACTACAAGTAGTAGTATGCTGCAAGGGGATCAGGGCTGGGAACTTTTTATATCCAAAGATACACCACCTACCCAAAGAACAGGCAGATGGGTTGCCTTGTTCATAACAAATGAAATTAAATCGGTGGCAAAAAGTGATATAGAGTTGGAAGGTGTAGAAATTGTGGGTACAGTTGAGCTACAAAGGAAAAAAAAATCCTGATGTGAGTTGTGTACACGGCTCCTCGCAATAGTCAGGATGTGGGGAAGAAAATAAATAGGGAGATAGAAAAGGTATGTAAGAAAGGCATTATCGCAATAATCCTGAGTGGCTTCAATATATGGATGCACTGGGAAAATCAGGTTCGTCATCGATTTCAAGAAAAGGAATTGGTGGGAATGACTCAAAATCTTTTTGGAGCAGCTTGTGGTAGACCCTACAATGGAACAGGCAATTCTGAATTTGATGTGTAATGAGGCAGACTTGATTTGGGAGTTGAAGGTGAAGGAACCCCTATGGGGCAATGACTGTCAGCATGATAGATTTCACCCTGAAGTTTGAAAGGGAGAACCTGGAATTAGATGTAATGCTATTACAATAGAGTAAAGGTAACTACAAAGACATAAGGGAAGAGGGGCCACCTTTGATTGGGAGGGGTGACAGCAGAGAAGAGTACTAAGTGGAGTCAGCAAAGGTAAGAGTTTGTGGGGCTCATTTAGGAGGCACAGAGAAATTCATCCCAAGAAAGAAGAAATGTATTAAGGGGAGGATGAGGCATCAGTGGCTGACGAGGAATGTCCGGGACACCATACAGGGAAAAGGAAAAGCATAAAATGTGATGAAGATTAGTCTGAAGCCGGAGGTTTGGAAAGTCTTTAAAAACCAGACGATAACTAAAAAACGAAATAAGATGAAATATGAGAGTAAGCCAGCTTATAAAAAATTTGCAAGAGTTTTTCTCCATCTGAAATGTAAGAGCGAGGCAAGAGTGGACAATAGAACTACTGGAAAATGAGGCTGGAGAAATAGTAATGGGGAGCAAAGCAATAGCTGAAGAATTGAATAGCTATTTTGCATCAGTTTTCACACTGGAAGATACCAGAGCTTCGACAGTAAGGGGATACAGGTGAGTGTAATGGCCATCATTAGAGAGAGGTACTAGGAAAGCTGAAAGGTCCGAAGGTGGATAAGTCACAGACTAGATGGACTACATCCCAGAGTTCTGAACGAAATAGCTGAGGAGATTGTCGAGGCATTGGTGGTGGTCTTTCAGGAATCATGAATCAGGGAGATCTGGAAAATGACTAATGTAACACCCCTGTTTAAAAAGAGAGGGAGGTGGAAGACAGGAAACTATAGGTTGGTTAGCCTGACCTTGATCATTGGTATGATTTTTAGAGTCCATTATTAAGGATGAGATTGTGGAATACCTAGTAGTGCATCGTATTTGGATATTCAGAAGACGTTTGACAAGATGTTACATAGGAACCTGCTAAAGAAGACCCCATGGTAATAGAATGGATTGAAGATGGGCTGACTGGCATTAGGGAAAGTATAGGGATAAAAGAGTCTTTTCAAGTTGGCAGCTGGTGGCTAGTGGAGTTCTACAGAAGTCATTTTAGGATAACAGTTGTTCACGTTATACATTAATGATCTGGGTAGAGGAACTGAGAGCATTGAGTTTGTAGGTGACATTTATATATGGAAGGAAAAGTAATATCAAGAGAGCTGGGAGGCTACAGAAGAATTTGGACAGGCGAGAAGAAGGAACAAAGAAGTACTAGATTCAATACAATGTGGGAAAATTTTACTGGTAGCATGAAAAGAGGTATAGATTATTTTCTAAATGGAAAGGCTTGAAGCACAGAGACTTGACAGTCCTCCATTCAGGATTCTGTTAAGGGTAACATGCAAGTTCAATTGGCAGTTAAGAAGGCAAATGCAATGTTAACGTTCATTTCAAGAGGACTAGAATACAAGAGTAGAGATGTACTGCAAAGGCTCAATTAAGCCCTGTCAGAATACATTTGTATTATTGAGAGCAGTTTTGGGTCTGGTATCTAAAGGAAGGATGTGCTAGCTTTGGAGGGGGTCCAGAGAAGGTTTGCAAGAATGGTCCTGGGAATGAATGACCTGTTATGAGGAATATTTGAGGCCTCTGGGTCTCTATTTGATAGAGTTTAGAAGGATTGTGAGGGGGATTGATTAAAACTTTCAGAATACTGAGAGACCTGCATTGTGTGGTCGTGAAGTAGTTCTCAACAACAAACAAAAAATTGCACTTGGAGTGTCAATTTTTATATTCTACTATAAGGCGCTGATACCTCTTTGAATGTTTCTCACCATTGACACACAGTTGCATTTGTACAATAAACAAAATATCCTACCAGTGTAAATATGCCTTTACATAATTTGAGATGTACAAGAAATGGACAGCAGCAAGGATGAGGAGAAAAAAAGTAGAGAAAAAATGGCAAAAGAAAACTATTAACATTTAATACTCGCTATGTTATTAAATATCTGTAAAACTACAGAAATAATTACAAAGATGGAAGTTGGAGAAAGATTTGCAAGATGAAAATTGGCTGCATGAATTTTGCAAAATAACTAAGCCAATAGGATAGCAGAATTATATGCAGAATGTTTTTTTAAAAAAGTGTTGCCAGAAATTACGCTTAATTTGATGTTTAAAATGTTAATTTATTGGCAATGGTGAGAAATGCCTAAAGAGCAGTTCCTTACAATCAAATATTTAAATGATCCAGTGACATGAGTGTTCATACCTGAATTTTAACACACATGGAATCCTATGTAAGAGGAACAAAGTGTGACGTTTTGGCTGGGCGTATGAAAGAATAAGTAGTTGATTGGAACGAAAAGCAATGGTCACTTCTCTGAATGAAGAATGATATTTCAGTCTAGACAATTGAAGCATTAAGTTTAGCCCAAGAAGTTCTGCACTTCTAAAGAAGGGTGGCTGGACTTGAAATGCTGAGGTAAAAACAATGACTGCAGATGCTGGAAACCAGATTCTGGATCAGTGGTGCTGGAAGAGCACAGCAATTCAGGCAGCATCCGAGGACAGGCAAAATGCTGACTCTGTTTTCACCCCTGAGATTAGATTACATTACATTACATTACAGTGTGGAAACAGGCCCTTCGGCCCAATAAGTCCACACCGACCCCCCTACATTTACCCCTCAGCAGATGTGCCAGATCTGCTGAGTTTCTCCAATAATTTGTGTTCTTGTTTGTTTCCGATCTTTAATATCTGCAATTCTTTGTTTTGTTACATAATAAGCATGACCTTGAGGGAGTAGATAAAAGCCATAACTATACATTGTTTGAGTTTGTGTAATCTAACCCATTTACAAATGCAGTTGTTATTCAAATTACATCAGTTTGTGATGTGATGAGGTGAAAAATAATTTCATAACAAATCAGCAAAAACATAATGGTCCTTGATAGTGGTCATGATTGTTCTGTGTAATTTGTGCAGATTCCACAGTGCCAGCGTGATAGAGTATTATATAATTCACTGTTTTAAGGTAACTGTAAGAGGTGTTTTGTGGAACAGTTGAAAACAGTCCAAAATGCCAAATGTGAGGGAAGAGTAAGGTCATCTTTGAAAAGAAGCAATGTAGATTAGATTTTTTTTATTGTATGTGGGATGTTAAGCGAGCAATGCTTGAAAACTGGTTCAGAAGCTTATACTGTTTCATGAAACTTTTGGCGACTGCTAAGTTACTGCTATGGTATCTGGAATATCACTTTGTTTGGATTACACACTGTTACTTTCTTGGCTATTGAAATGGGTGTTGTATGGGAAAGTCTGTAACAGATTGCTACTGTATGCACATATATATTTGTATATTTCAATATTTGTATATTGAAATGTATATACATATACATTTGATGTTGTTGATCTTGTTGAAGGTGTAAAATTCAGTTCCTTGATGTAAACATGCTCAGTAATATAACTGGGAAAAAATTTCCATTTTAATAAAAAATTGTAACGCTGGCTTTACTAAAGTGCATTGTATATGGAAAGATGCACTCGTGAGTTAAGGCATTCTTGATGCAAGAAGTCTAAACACTTACATTATGGCAAGTTAATATTCAGGCAGATGGAAAGATTCCATTCTTGTTACCGCATTGAGATATGTTCTCTCAGTTGTCAAGCAGCTTCAACTGTTTTACAACATTTCATTCTTGTTAAATCCAAGTTTTATTTTTTCCCTGTGTGTTGCAATGCCATATTGTGCTAATAAGAGTATACATATTCAATAACATGAAACTATGGTATTGTGAAGAATTTCTAGAACTTGCAAATAAAGAGTCTGATTAGGAAGTCATTGTTCATCATAGCACAACATTTTATATAGACATGTTTCCCACAAATTAGGTGAAAGATATGATGTTTAACTAGTTTGAAAAAACTTTAGTTAGAGTTAAAACTTTTAGTTGGAAACTTGTGTGATATCTCAATGGTGATGTGGGGAATTATGAATGAGTTAGCTGAAGATTTAGTACTGTGAAAAGACTAAAGTGTGTAAGCTAAAGGTGGAGTAACTGAACACCTTGAAAATATTCACATAATCAGAAATAGAACAAGCATGGGAACTCGACAATATTTTTTTGAGGTGATAAAATTCATAAACACATGTCTATAGATTTGCTGAAGAAATTTAATTAAGTTTTCCCCCTTCCTCCACCCTTAATAACTGATGGACTAAAATGCATAAAATTTGAAGGTTAGTTTTTGACCTAGTTATGAAATTGGCTGATTGGAGTGAGTCATGATATTGAGCTATAATGCTAATTGGCAGAATATTTTTTCAAGTGTTTCATAAGCGTCTCTGGAACATCAAATATTCAATATTTGTAATGATTTAGTGGAGTAGAGTGCTGCATGTCTAAGTTTGTTGATGACGCAAAAAGGAGTAGCATTGTAAGCGTAGGCATGGACAATAAATGCTGGTCGAGCTAGTGAATTTCACATTTGTGAATGAATCATTTCAAAACAAAATGCAGATGAAATCTCAATTTCAGGTGAATGGGTAAAACTGTGGCAAACAGATGTCCGTACAAGAAGTTTAAAGCTGTCTCTCTTGCACCTAAAAGTAATAGATCAAAATACTTTGAGAAGCTCAAAACAGTTGATCTCAGAAGATAGCTGGAGGTCCAGGTGCGCACACCATTAAATCATCATGAACAGATGAGAAAATATTTAAAAGGCTGTTTAAATATTGCCCATTATATCTAGAAAATTAGACCAAACATAAAAGAAGAATTCATGTTTCCATTATGCAAAGTTCTAGTGAGACCACACATTGAGTATTCTAAGCAGTTATGGGTGCTATGTCTCTTATATATTGGTGTTGAAAAGAAACACAGATTCACAGGGTTGTACCTGAATCCAAGGGCTTCACATCTGAGGAGAATTACACAAAGGGGTGCATTCCCTTGAATATAAGGTTAAGTGGTGGTTTGATTGAAGTTTTTAAGATAAATACGGTATTTTAATAGATTAGATAAATTGAAGGAAAGATGTCGGAATTAGCTTTACAAACACACAGCTGTGCTCCCACAACGCAATGCAACACACATTAATAGATGGTATAGCACTGGGAAAACTGCTGTTGATTGATCCATATGAAACTGGCTATTAGTGCAATAAGTAAAGATGACTACCTGGAATTATTTGCATATTAATCATATATATGGGGATTTGAATAGAGAGGATAATTTACTTACTACTTCATATTATTTTGGCGATTTGAACATTATTAGCTGGACCAGCATTTACCTATCCAAATTGACCTTGAGAAGGTGTGAGTGGGCTGCTTTAATGATCAGCTGTGGTTGTTGGTATTTAGGTGCGCCCAAATTGTTTGTGCAGCAGTGAGCTTCCTTAGCATTTTTTTGTACATTTGAAGTTAGACCATAAGACCTGAGAGCAGAACTAGGTTGTTCAGCCTAGTACATCTGTTCTGCCATTCAATGAGATCATGACTGATTTTCCTCAATGTAGGAACACATTACTGCAGATGCTGGAATCTAAACTGAAGACAACAAATGTTGGAGATCACAGTGGGTCAGACAGCATTCATGGAGATAGCAAGCTAATGTTTCAAATCAAAATGACTTTTCATCAGAGCTGAAGGCCCAACTTCACTTTGCTGCTTTTTCTCCATATTCCTAGATTCCCTTGCTGCTTGAAAATCTGTCTATCTCAGACTTGATGAAGGAGCGGTGCTCTGAAAGTTGGTGCTTCCAAATAAACCTGTTGGACTATAATCTGGTGTTGTGATTTTTAACTTTGTCCACCCCAGTCCAACACTACCACTTCCAAGCCATATCTCAGACTTGATTATACTTAGTAACTCAGCCTTAACAGCCTTCTGCAGTGAAGAAATTCCTCCATCTCTGTCTTAAATGTGCAACTCTTTATTCTGAAACTATACCCTCAGGTACTAGACTCTTCCATAGGGGAAAACAATCTTTCTGAACCTGCTCTGTTAAGTCTCATAACAAACATTTATGTTTAAATAAACTCCTCTCTCATCCTTCTATATTCCAATCTATTCAACCTCCTGTCATAAGATAGTCCGTCCATGCCCAGTATCAGGTTTGTGAACCTTGGCTGGACTGGATTCAATTCCAGTATATCTTTTGATAAGGGGCCCAAAATCATTTCTCAACTAAATATTTTTATGTGCAAGGATAATCTTTAAAAGGAGTTGATTGTTAATTATTTTTCCTTTCCAGTGAAGATACTATCCCCTAATATAAACACACTATTCTGGAGCATTTTCCCTCTTGTGAATATGCTTATTGTCAGTAGTGCATGATTCCATACCAGCCCATCAGTTCCTCACCCAAGTCTTTTTCACTTGTGTCATCAACAAACCAGTGTTATTCTGGATAGTGGCTGTTGGCTGGCTTCACAGAGTACCACAAATAAACTTGAAAGTTAACCTCAACAAGTGTCCACAGTACATGTTTTGTAGTTAGGCTATCAGTAAGAAGCAAGAGTATATTTTCATTTTTAGGTCCAGAATCTGGCCATTCTGTCCTTCAGGTCTGCTGCAGCTTTAAATAAGATGATGGCTGACTTTATTATAGTCTCAACTCTATTTTCCTTTTTCCACTTGATAACCACAGCACCACCCTTCGAGTCTCTTGTTGGTCAAAATCTATCTGTCTCTGCCTTAACAATACTTAGAGACCCTGCCTTCGCTACTTTGGAGAAGAAAATTCCGAAGACACTTCGTCCTCAGGAAAAAAAAACTCATCTTTTGTCTTGAAGGGGGACTTCTTATTGTCAGACAGTCCCCTAACTTTAGTCTTTTCACCATAATATTTCAAAAAGATAATTTTTCATTCTTGGCACGGTGGCTCAGTGGTTAGCACTGCTGTCTCACAGCACCATGATCGCAGGTTCGATTTCAGCCTCGGGCGACTGTCTGTGTGGAGTTTGCGCATTCTTCCCGTGTCTGCGTGGGTTTCTTCCGGGTGTTCCATTTTCCTCCCACAGTCCAAAGATGTGCAGGTTAAGTGAATGGATCTGGGTGAGTTGCTCTTTGGAGGGTCGGTGTGGACTTGCTGGGCCAAAGAGCCTGTTTCCACACAGTAAAGAATCTAATCAAAAAAAAAGATAAAGGCTGAACATGTCACACCTTTCCTTAGAAAAAAGCCACCTAATTGTAGGAATGAGTTGTGAACCTTCTCTGCACTGCTTCTAGTACAATTAAGTATTTCCTTAAATAATGCAATTGAAAATGTGCAGAGAACTCTAGGTGTGGCCTTAGCAATGCCCTGTTCAAAAACATCTCTATTTATAAGGTAAAGACATCTACTACACAGAAAAAGACCTTTCAGCCTTTCTCATCCACGCCAGTCAAAAATAACCACGTAACAATTCTAATTCCATTTTCCAGCACTTAACCCAAAACCTTGTAATGCCTTGGCATTGCAAATGCATATCTAAATACTTCAAGATTTTGCAACACTATCCATTTTCTCTTTGGGGACAGGGCGAGCTGCACCTTTAGATTGTTGCTTATGACATCCCCTCATTGATTTGCGACTAGCTTCAGGTATCTCTTATCTATTCCATGCACTAATCAATAAATTGATAGTGAAGAAGGCGTTTGGTATGCTTTCCTTTATTGGTCAGAGTATTGAGTACAGGAGTTGGGAGGTCATGTTGCGGCTGTACAGGATATTGGTTAGGCCACTGTTGTAATATTGCGTGCAATTCTGGTCTCCTTCCTCTCGGAAAGATGTTGTGAAACTTGAAAGGGTTCAGAAAAGATTTACAAGGATGTTGCCAGGGTTGAAGGATCTGAGCTACAGGGAGAGGCTGAACAGACTGGAGCTGCCAGAGGATGTGGTGGAGGCTGGTACAATTGCAACATTTAAGAGGCATTTGGATGGATAGATATATGAATAGGAAGGGTTTGGAGAGATATGGGCCGGGTGCTGGCCGGTGGGACTATGTTGGGTTGGAATATCTGGTTGCCATGGACGGGTTGGACCCGAAGGGTCTGTTTCCATGCTGTACATCTCTAAGACTCTGATCAGTTGTATACCTACTCGCTTGTGTTCTTGAGTTGTGATTCATTTGCCAGTTTCCTCTGATTCCTCTATGCCTCCCAGTTCATAAATCTTTCTCCATTTAAATATTGTTACCTTTCTATTCCTACCAAGCGAGGAAAGTTCATATTTTACCACAACTTATACTCAACTTACAGCTTTTTGTTGACTCATTTAGCATATCTCCATTTACAGACTACCTGTATTCCTTTCACAATTTAATTTCCTATCTTTGTATCATCATAATTTAGCAAACATACATTCTGTAGTCCATAAACGATAGTCAATTGTGTTACTCCCAGGTTGACCTGAGACCAGACTTGCCTTTTTTTTAAAACAGTTAACCTTTTAAAAATATTCTTAATCTGCAAGATTGTTCTATGATGCCCTATTGACATTCTTTTCAGAAAACTGCTCTGAGCCAGTGACAGAATCTTGGGTATTCCTCATTGAGGGGAATTCTCATGTAACTAGGAAAAAAACAGTTGCATGAGCTATTTGAGAGTGCCAAAGAAATCTGCAGTAAAGGATTTCCCCTAGCTATTCCCAACTCCACATCAGCTAGATGGAATAAAGCTTCATAAAATTCCACAAGAGGTCTTGTAAAAGCACAGATGATTATCAAAGCCCAGTAGGGGTTTCTAATTAATACCTGCCTAACCAATTTATTAATGGTAAATATGAGACATGCCTTTCCTCTGTATATTTTTGATATGAGTTATAGTTCTCGATTTAGGCAAAATAATATTGATATGATAAAGCTGTGCCTTGTGGCCATTAGAAGTTGTTCATGCAATTTATGGAGGAAAAACTGTTGATAACTGAATGGAAACATTAGTAACCCATCCCGATGAAGGACGTTGACCAAATCATCAAACCCCTACATTGCGGAAACAGGCCTTTTGGCCCAACAAGTCCACGTTGACTCTCCGAAGATTAACCCACCCAGACCCATTCCCCTACCCTATTACTCTATATTTACCCCTGACAAATGCACCTAACCTACGCATCCCTGAGCACTTTGGGCAATTTAGCATGCCCAGTTCACCTACACTGCACATCTTTTGGCTTGTGGGAGGAAACCGGAGAATCTGGAGAAAACCCACGCAGACACTGGGAGAATGTACAAAATCTACGACAGTCACCCGAGGCTGGAATCGAACCCGGTCCCTGGCGCTGTAAGGCAACAGTGCTAACAGCTGAGCTGCCATGCTGTATATGGTTTCGACTAGGTGTGTTCTGCTTATAAATGAAGTTGAGCAGTTATGGTTCTCTTGCATTTTTTTGATATTGCAAGTTATTCTTGAACTGAAAACAAGATTCATAGAGGAATTTGTGCTCTGTATGGGTCTTGTTTGATTCCTTTTAGTAGTTCAGTGCACCCCTTTCATGGCTATTGAATGTAATAGTGCCATTTAATCACCTTGGTTTCCCCGTATTTATATTGAACAAACCCAATAATTTTCTCTTGCATATTGAAGCACCTAAAATTGCGAAACTTATCCAATGGTAGTTCAAATACTAGGATTGGTTGGGTTCTCGATTTCATCTTTGATCTCTTTTGCATACATTGATTTTAACTGGAATACTAGAAATTGAGAAGTAGCAAGTGAGGGCGGAGAAAAATAAATGTAATGATTCATTGTTATCTTGGAAATCCTGCTGGAAGTGCCCAACTTTAGCTATTGGTTAAGGCGTTTCATCTCACAGGCACCATTTACTAGGTTCAGACATGAATAGTGACTACTTGGGTCACTCTTTGGAGGGTAGGTGTGGACTTGTGGGGCTGAAGGGCCTGTTTCCACACTGTAGGGATTCTATGAAATGTACTTCCTTAGTAATGATTCTAACTATTTCTCACGACACATCTTAAACTGGCCTGTAGTTCCCTACTTTCTGCTTCTCTTCCTTTTTGACTCAGGGTGGGATATTAGCACTTTTTCCAATCCACTTGAACCTTTTCCATATCAAGAGAATTTACATTATTATAATCAATGCATCCACTATCTCTGCAGTATCTTCCTTTAAGACCCTAGGATCTTGGCCATCATTCTGGGGACTTGACTGCCTTTAATCCCAATAGTTTGCTCAGTACATTTTTCCTTAGTGACAACCATGTTAAGTTCCTCCCTTTATTATAGTATCACTGCATAACTGGCCAGATGTGACACAAATGGCACTATAATTGACGACACAACAGTCTCCCATTGCTCAGGTTTGATTTTGCATGCTGTATAACCATGTCAACATTGTTTTCAGGATTCCCATGGAGTTCTCAGGGGTTTTAGGTTACCCAATTCCTAAATATACTGGGAATGAGTTTCAGCAGGTAATCCCCAAATTCAAAATTAAATATTCTTCATGAATCTTGCATTTACTAGTTCTCTTCTGACTGGAAAATTTGAGTTCTGGCCTATCAACATTAGCTGGCTGGCACCAATGCCTTAATAACCTGATTGCTACTCAAAAGATATAAAACACATGCAATTAGATGACGTGTAGGCGTCCTGAATACAATGGGACTGTGAATATTTATTAGCAATGGTGCCTTTAATAATTAGGGGATCCCTAATTTAAATTCCTGATTTAATACCTTGGGGGTCCCTCCAAGTGCAGTCCAAGCAATAAGATGGAGGAATCTAGGGAGTTGCAGGAACAATAGTGCTCCCGCATTTCTGCTAGAAAATGATTTGAATTTACAAATTCTGGAGATAAATGTGTTTATTTTCCACTTGAAGTTTATACTGGTCCAACCTGAAACTTGGGGAAACCTGGCTTGATTGATCAAATGTTTTTACAGTTTGGTTACTAGAAACCTCAACTATTTTGCCTCTACTTTTAAAATCCAAGCTCCCAAATTAGAATACAATCCTTTATCACAGTGCCAAATTGGTTTCTGGCAGCAACATAAAGCTTTTTGGTAATACTTTGTTGAAATTAATACCAAAATAAATTGTGTTGTAGCACTGAGCCACTTGCAAGCTTCCGAGAGTCTAGTTAGAAAGTTTCACGGCTTTGTGTTACTATTATTATTATTATTTTAAAACTTGGGTTCTAAAGTGGAGAAAAAGTGAATTTTCATTTTTCAGTTCTGGGAAGATTTGACTTTATTTTTCAAAGTCATGGCATTTTTAGTATTTAGTTTCATTCAGCGTTTATAAGACATAAGATAATTTCAACCCAAACAATCAGCAAGCCACTTGGAGATTTGGTTAAGGTGTTTTTTGACTTTAGTTTTATGACCACCATAGAGAACGAGCCAGAAACTGGTTCTTGCAGTGGAAAGAGGCCCTTAAAAAGAAATACTGTTACTATCTGTCTCCAGGCTGTAAGAGCGGGGAAGAAGCCTGTGTTGCTTATAATTCAGTGAGAAGGTGGCTTGTAGGGCTTTCAGAAGATATCCTGCATGTTGTTGAAGACATGAGTTTAAGGAATCTAGGTTAATTATTAGATAAGTTGCCTAAAAGATCTTAGGAAATGCATTTTACTGAAGAAAGTAGCAATCTACCAAATGGAAGCCATACCAGCTTGACAAGAAGCTTTAGCATGGACATAGAGTTGCTCATCACTGAGGTTTTAGTATCTATAAGATAGATAAATCTCTTTCTGATGTTTTTAATTAGATTCTTCATTTTTTTTGTCAAATATATAATCCATGTTTTTCTTTGCAACACATTTTTATGTTCCATTAAAAAATATACTGGCAACTTCTTGTGATTTCATATTCAGTGATTGACCTCCACAGTAAATGCAAACTGAAACTTGTGCTCTGAGCAACATTTGTCAAGCTTGAGAATCTGGTGATTGTAATACTGGACAATCAACTGGGATCATTACAATTGTTAAAAATCAGCAGATTCACTGTCTTCAGGGAAGAGACCAGAAAACTTTTTTTTGCCTATATAACTGTTGCAGTATATAGTTAATGCCAAAATAAATGGACAGCATATATTGCCTTGCCTGTAACACTCAAAAAAAAGTTCATTACCTAACATAGTAAAAATTCTTGGCTTTTGTACAGCAAGTTGTATGATATTGAGTGAATTGGCTGCGTTTGGTGCCAATGTGCTGTTTGTGTGCAAATCTAGTGTGTTGGACTGATATGTTATTGCTAACACCAAGTTAGGCAACAGCCAGTAGTGAAAGAGTGCTACTTATATATTCAACAGTGGTGAACGGTCAGTTTAATGCCAGATCAGCTCTTGTCAGGTACTTTTAAGGTGGAATTATGCATCTTTTATTGTTAATATAATTGATAAAATACCATCTTCCAAGATGGCGCCAGCAAGATCAGCAGCATTTGGCTGCTGAGTGTGGGGTATGTCTGCTCATGGCTCATGCGGCGGGTTCTGCCACATCCAAGTGGCTTCATCATTGCCTTTCCATCTTGGTGACTTTTTTTTGTTTTCATTGCCCTGGAGCCACCACCTGACGCCATTCTGTGGGAGGCAGGGTCCCCATGTGTTTCCATCCCTGCTGCATCTCGATAGCGGCTTCAGAGGTTGAGGCAACGCACCTCTTGGTAGGCTTGGAGCCATGACCCATCAGTTGATGTCCACCATCTGAGGAGGTATGGAACCCGCCCAGAGTGACTGTCTCCAGCTTGGAGGTAGTGGATGCTGAAGCAACAGCAGGGGTTGAAAAGGAGCACGTTGCCAGGATCTCGGATAACTGGAGGAGCAGAAAGAGTGAAGTCTCCGGAGAGGGAAAAATGAACTTTTGAAGTTGTTCTAGTTTTAGTAACATCAATTTAGTGATATTAATTTATTCAATATTCTACCATTTATACAATTTAATGAGTATTTTGTTCTGTAATCCAAGATGGTGCCAGAGCATGGCAACATGATCCACTTTTCACTGTACTTAGGTACATATGACACTGTTAAATGAGCCTGTAATTTCACTTACTGGAATGAATTTTTTTAAGAATGGCAGTTATTGATTAATAACTGGATGATTTTTTTACATGACAAGTACCGTTCATTTGAGTATTAGGTGAGTATGCGGTTGTATTTACAGTTGTTAAACATGTTTGAATACATACTTTTACACTGCAATGCACCACTGAGAATTTTGTGTTACCTTGTAAATGGTATGTTCAACTAAAGTCCAGTTCATTCTTTGGGGCAGATGTGTATACATATTAAAATATCATGACAGAATTTTTTTTAAATGGAAAGGGGTTCTTCCACTACACTGGCCAACATTTATCCCTTCACCAAAGCCACTAAGAAAGATTCTCTGATAATTTATCTTGCTTGTTTGTGCAAACTTGATGTGTGTAAATTGGCATTGGATTTGCTTACATTCCAACAATGCTTTATATAATTAGCTGTGAAACACGGTTTATGAAAGTTGCATTACAACTATAAACCTGTTCTCAATGTGGTCCAGACCACAGCATAACTAAGTTCTTCCCTACAAAGCTAAAATTGATATTTTTCCCTCAAAAACAAAAGTATAAATGTTGAAAGCAGATATTGAGTTGTCACCAGTCATAGCCCATACATGAGGTACCTTGCAAGGATGATATAAACTAAGCAGATTTGAAATTTGTTGATCTACTTTTCTGACCTTGTGGCAGGTTTTGAGAAATAAACAAGACTATTTTCATGAGTGATTTATTTGTGTAAAGTTCACTTTTGTTTTGCTTTACAGATATCAGTTTTTAGAAGAAGCATTTCAAAACCAAAAAGTTATTATTGAGACTTTGATGGCCAAGCTTCAAGAAAAGAAGAATTACGTGCAGTATGCAGCCAGTCAAGTGCAGAATAGGTATGTTCAAGTTAGTGAGATGGAAATCTTAATTTTATTTTTATTTCAATTAGTGCTTCTGGAGCTTGACAGTGTTAGAATGAGTTTCACTAATTTAAAATGGAGTATGCAGGACTAACCCCATGGTTGTCATGTTTGTCTGTAATTGGATCCAGATTTTTTACTTAAAACTGTTTAATTTGGAAGTTTTGCTGTTAATTTGTGAATGCTTAAGTTTCCTAGATTAGTATTTCTTTCTCAAAATATGTATTATCAACGTTTCAGACTTGAGCTAATGTTTGATTCATTTCATCTTTGGCATGATGCTTGGAAATTTTTGTATGCTTACAAATACTGGTGTGAAAAATATATATTCTGATTTATTGAATATATATCCAACAAGTACTCCATTTAAACTTCCACCCTTTCTCTGTAACTGTAACAGCATAAACCTTACTTCCCTTAAGATTTGCTGATCTGGCTTTTCTTTAAATCCATTTTTATGCATTGTCCCTTATGGTTTCCTTTTCCAAGCTGAGTTAAATGAGTTGAAAATGTGTTGCTGGAAAAGCGCAGCAGGTCAGGCAGCATCCAGGGAACAGGAGAATCGACGTTTCGGGCATAAGCCCTTCTTCAGGAATGAGGAAAGTCCTGAAGAAGGGTTTATGCCCGAAATGTCGATTCTCCTGTTCCCTGGATGCTGCCTGACCTGCTGCACTTTTCCAGCAACACATTTTCAGCTCTGATCTCCAGCATCTGCAGACCTCACTTTCTCCTCTGAGTTAAATGAGTGTCCGAGATACCATTCCCCTGCACCCCTCTATCTTTCTCTCTCAATAAAATGTTTAAAATGTTCCTTTTTCTCTTCCGTGCTTGTTTGGTACAGTCGAATGCTTATCATTTTTCATAGATTCACAGAGGTGTCAGAACACAAATGGTGGTCATTTGGCCCCTTGAGCCCTCACTGGCATGTTAAACGGAAATCACTATCTCATGCTTGTCCCCCATACCCTTTCACATGATTTCAGTCCAAAACATTCAATGCCTTCATGAATGCCTCAGTTGACTCTGCCTTCACCACAGTTCCAGGCGATACATTCTATACCCTAATTAAATGAAAATGTTCTTCCTCACTTTACCCTTGTTTCTTCTGCAGACAATTACAAATCTATGCCCTCCCCTTGCTGCTTTTATGAGAGGGCATTTTCTTCCTATGATAATGCTGCTCCTTTTAACAAGTTAATGTTGTCCTTGTTTTGGTTTCAAGAGGAGTCATAAAGGCAGAAATGCCAATTTGTCTGGAAATACATAGGAACCTTGATTATCCAACCGAGATGGGTGGGCACTATTTAGTTCAGATAATTGATTATTCAGTTAGTTGATTTCCTCTGAAGCCACAGGATGCGCCTTGTTGGAATTTGACCCAGTTAGCTTTGTGAAGATTTTGCAGTCTTCAGAAGGTGGATGTTTCTGGAAACTAATTGCTTCTGTACATGAGATGATTTGCTGTCTTTTGCTTCATGTATGACCTTTCAGCGTGCTTTCAGGTTCTTCAGCCTTTGGAGGGGAGAGCAATCACAGGCAAAGTCAGACCAACTCGACTTGCATTTCATGCAGGTTTCTAGCAGAGTACCGCTGTGTACCACCTCTCTCCCCTTCTCCCTGCCCGCCCAACAATTTGTTGCCTTTCAGCATACAAAAAGTTCAGTTTTAGAATCCTACTGCCTGTGTCACTAAGATTAGCTGAATCTGCAAAACCCAGGCTTTAGACTGAAGTTTTTTTTCCCTAGAAAATTGCACTGAGCAGTTGGGGGGGAAAACAGATTTTGCCTGCATATTAGTGAAAGCAGGCATAATTTTTCTATCCATGAGATAGAGTTCAGTAATATGCATATAACATACTGCCAACAGTTTTTCTTTAATATATTCAGGTAGTGTCAAGATTTACCATCTATATTAAGTTTGCACAACTAGAATATACAGTTGGTTCTAATATAATATTCCCGTGCGATCCCCCGTTTTAAGAAAACTGCATAATAGTAGCGTCATTTAAACTAATAGGACTGGGATCATGTCATAACCGAATACAGGTAAGCAAAGTTCGCATTCTATAAATAATAGTCTAAATCCTTCAATCGTGTTAAAACCAATTTATGTTGAAGGAGAATAGACTGTATTAACCAAGCTATTATCGAAAATATTCCTTCTCAAAGGTCGCACTTTCCTTTAACAGTATCATATTGCTTTTATACAGAGCAGAAAGAGTTTGACAGATTATAATGTGTTTGAGAGCTTGTGTTCTGAGATTGTACTAATTAGCTTTTGATTTTCATTTTTGTGAAGGTGACTTGGCTTCTGGCCCTTTTTTAATAAAAACTAATTCAAGTAGTGAATTGAAACAATATTTCTAAGAAAACGTGACTTAGGATAAATTTCTAAACAAGCTTACAGGTGACACATGGATGAAGTGTTTACTAAGTTGAGCTTTTGTAACTTAAGAAAGGAAGGAGGCCAAAAGCCTCAGTTCTAAGAAAGGACCCATACTAACAGATGTGATTTTTAGCGTCCTCATAGTGAAGCCATTTATTCCCACCTCTGGAACCTAATGAGAATAGCCAGTGGGTTGGAAAGAATCTTATCTGAATATGCAAACATTTGCTGAAAGGACACATCAGTGACCTCAACAGTTGAGTAAAGAATGAACTGGTGAATTAGGGTGATGCTTCACTGGCATTATCTGTAAAGGAAATTGTTGAGGCGAAGGTTGTCTATTCCTTTGTTCATGACATAATATTTCCAACTTGTGATACATAACTTTTTTCCCCTGTGGTGTAATGAACTTATTCTATTAAAAATGCATTGGCTGAACAGATGACAAATTGAAAAAAAAAGCAAGACATATGATCTGAAAAGTCAGATTTCACTCTAGGATATCACTTATAAATTATTGCCATGAGCTAAGTTCTTAATAAGAGAAATAAGTCTCCGATATTTTGGCATTAGCTGTCTGAGTAAAATCTTGAATATTCATTGGCCAGAGTTATTTTTGACATAGGTACATGTTGAACAGGATATGGTAGAGTTTAAATAAAATTGAGAAAATGGCATAGGATTGGTGGAAGAGCGTAGAAATGTTGGAGGGTTGTAACACAGAAACTTTGAGCTAAGATATGATGAGGCCATGCAAGGGTTTGAAACATGGATCAAAATATTTTTACACTCCAGTTCTTCCTTCTGGCTTGTTGATTCCATTTTAATTGCTCCTCAATTAGCACCCATACCTTCAGCGACCAGGCAAGAATGTTAAGATTCCCGTCTTAAATGTCTGCACCTCTCCATTTTTTAAGGCACTCTTTAAAACTTACCTCTTTTCCAAACTTTTTTGTCACCTACCCTAACCGTTTTTTGCATGGCTCAGTATCAAATGTTGTTTCATACCCATGCCTTTGGCGTTTTACTCCATTACAGTTACTGTATAAATTTAAATTGCAAATAGTTCAGGGTACATAAACATCACTTTTCTGAGGCATTGATGAAAAAAAGAAAATTATAATTCTCTCTGAATTGGATTTTATAAACTATCTTTATTTGTTTACTTTTTTTAATTAATAGGTTAAATGAAGTAACCGATACGAACAAAAAGGTTGAGCATGATATTAAAGTTGCCATCTTCACGCTCATTAATGAAATCAACAAAAAGGGCAAGAACCTATTGCAGCAGCTGGAGGTATGACATAGTAAATACTTGCATCGTGGTCATATCCTAGTGTTCATGAATCTTACTCCACTGGGTTGTCTTTGCTTATTCTACAGAATGTGACAAAGGAAAGGCAGATAAAATTACTGCAACAGCAGCAGGATGTTACCAGTCTTGCCAGGCAGGTGGAGCACGTGATGAACTTTGCAAAATGGGCCATTTCCAGTGGAAGCAGCACAGCACTACTTTACAGCAAGCGATTGGTAAGGCAAATCACATCTTTTATATCTGCAAAACATAGCTTGTATTTCTGTCTGAAGTTAAAGTTAACAGTGGCTTTTGATGGATATGAAAGTTTTCATATAACAAATATAGCCATTCATTTGTGCTGGGTGCTGTTTGACCAAATGCAGAGTTGGAATTTCCTATCTTACAACTGGAATGTCTTAACACCTGTTTAAAATACTGCATCAGAACCTTGAATTATTCTGGCTGCTTGTTTGCTTTGTCTTTTAAGGTATTACTGTTGATTCAAAGTTGTATCCCTAAGATTGCTTAGTGTTCAAAATGTGGTCTGAACGTAGACAAATTTATAGAAGACAGAGACCCAACTCTCCCCTGGCAATGTACTTCAAGAGCTGAAAATGTGTTGCTGGAAAAGCGCAGCAGGTCAGGCAGCATCCAGGGAACAGGAGAATTGACGTTTCGGGCATAAGCCCTCCTTCAGGCATAAGCCATTCCTGAAGAAGGGCTTATGCCCGAAACGTCGATTCTCCTGTTCCCTGGATGCTGCCTGACCTGCTGTGCTTTTCCAGCAATACATTTTCAGCTCTGATCTCCAGCATCTGCAGACCTCACTTTCTCCTCCATGTACTTCAAGGCACTCAATCTCAATTAACAACATAACTCTGTCCACGACAGAGGTTTTGCTACCTTGGGATGCTAGTGTGCTGGATGATATAATTGACCAAAAGCAAGCTCCGTGTTTAGTAAGCTAATTTTCAGATTTTGGAAAGAGCATGAAAGTCCATGTTTTAATAAAAATCGAAGTCTACAGCAGTTATTGTTACATCACTTTATGATTACAAGACTTGGATAACCTAGTATCATTATGTAAAGCTACCACAAACATTCCATCTTTGCTGACTGTGAAATCTAATTTGCAACATTAGGTGGCAGGACCAAAGCCCTAAGACCAAGATTCTTGCAACGTGCTGCAACATTGCGAGTATGCTAGTCGGAGCTCAGTCTTGCTGAGTTGATTATGCAATTTGCATTGAGGATTACTAGATTAATTGTAACTTAATTACAGTCTGAAAACCAATCTGAGTCTGCAAGGTGGATCTCCAAACTATTGGATGGGGGAGGTGCGAGAAGTGGTAAAACAACCTTGGACAGTTCAAGATTGAGAAGTCCCTGTCATCAAGCACCCTTGATGTTTTGTGGAGAACAGAGTTAAGCACCTTCGGGAAATCTGACCAGGCACAAAGCCAATACCTGTAACCATCTTTTCAATATTGACTTTATGTGCAGTATTTGCATGGCTATTCAAATTGAGACTTAGCCTTACATGGGATGACACCAACCCGGGCTGTAAAGACAGTAATCCATCGAAGCAACAGGGAATTGTCACTTGATAGAACCTTTTTACTGACATAGAATGCATACCTCCACAGGATCATAATGCGTCAAAATGTTTTTTTAATTTCATTGACGGAATGAGGATATCATTGGCTAACCCAGCATTTATTGCCCATCCTTATTGTCCAGAGAGTAGTTAAGAGTCAACTGTGTTGCTGTGGGCCTGGGGTCACATGCAGGCTGGTATAGGTAAGGATGGCAGTTTCCTTCCCAAAAGAGCATTAGAGAGCCAGACCTTTTTCTGACAATGGATTCATTATCGTCATTAGATTCTTAATTCCAGATTTTAATTGAATTCAAAGTCTGCCATCTGTGTCAGAATTCAAAGTTGGGTCTCTGGATTAACAATCCAGCGGTAATACCACTAGGCTGTCATCTTTTCTCTTGTGATTCAATGGTACTGTTCCTACCTCCTGAACCAGGAGGTAGCATTCAAGTCAAACCTGCTCCGTAGGTATGTATTAACATTTCTGAATTGGTTGACACAAAATATCTAGAATCACAGAAGTGTTACAATACAGGGGAGACCATTTGGTCCATGGAGTCTACGGTGGCTTTCTGAACATTTAACTTAACTCTAACCACCTTCCTTTTTTTCCTGCAACCCTGAACATTGTTTCTATTTAATTAATCATCCACTGCTCTCTTGAATGTCATAACTGAACTTGCTTCCTCCACTTTCAGGCAGTGCATTTCATACCCTAACTACATGAGTTGTGAAAAAGTTCTCACGACATTTGATTTTTTTTTCACAAAAACTTTAAAACTATATCCTCTACCCCTCAAACTGTTTACAAATGGCAACAATTTCTCCCTGTGCACTTTGTCCAAACCCCTCTGAAATAACTCCACAGAGGCCGGTATCCTGTCACCAGTTTATCCTTTATTTGCATGTCGAAAGTCTTTGACACTGGTCCAGCTCCCTCAAAGCCAGCTCTCAGAATGATCAAAACCTCAAACTCATTAACTGTCAGCCAGTGCTTCCTGATTGGATCAGATTAACAGCCCCACATGGGGAACTCATTCTATGAGGTCCACCTGGCTGACCACCTTGCAAGAAACATCCCTCCCCTTCTGAGTTGAAAGACATTGGTCCTTTTGCTTGTAGTGCCTGCTGGGGCGTTTTAGCACTGGGTCTTCCTCCGACTGTGCGTCACATACAGGTGGCGTGTAATGTACAGGGGCTTGCGTCTTTGGAGAAGTTCACTGTTCCAACAGCAAAGATGTTGATGTGGTGAGATCCACCAAGTCTGTCTCAGCATGAGGTCTCTTCAATGCTTAAGGGAAAGGGGCAGTTGACAGGTTCCGACAGCCTTTCTGGCTGTTCTGATGAGCAGGGCATGTTTTGAGAGTTTGTGGCTTTCATATAGTCCATTTTATTCTTCAGAACCGTCACTCTTATCCAAACTTTATATGTAACTGGTCCTGACTTTGAGTCAACCAAGCCTCTTATCCATGTAGGGTCATTTCCATGGTTCCTACACCAAACTTTGTTTCCTGTGGAGTCTGGCTACTAGCACTGACATCCCTGATGCCATTTCCATCATCATTCCCGCATTTGATGAATGAACTCTATGCTTTGAGTGGGCATTGACCATGCCTGACAGGTAACCATGTCCAGAACATGTTTTGTTAAAGATTGGTTTTGTGGTCACTGAAACAGCCACAGTTTCCAGTGATAAATCCAGTTGTAGTGCCTGTTTGAAGTCCTGCTGAGCTTCAACTAGTAGATGCTTTTGCATGGTTACCCATTAATCCTACATATCAACTGGTCTCCCAGTATCTCATTAAGAGTTGAACCACAGTCACCAGTTGCCAGTTGTCTTCGCTTAGTCAAAAATCCGGATACGGATTCCACTGGTTCTCGAATTGCCGAGTAAACGCAATAATGCCTCAGCATTAGAGGTGGCTTGGGGTCCTAATACTTCCTAATTAAATCTTTCAAATCTTGAAAGATTTTAGAATCTGGCGCCTCAGGGAAAGTTAGGCTCGTAATAACCGAAAAGCTGTGGGTCCACGAGCTGTCAGGAGAATACTTATTTCTTTTCATCTGTCTCAATATCGTTTGCTTGAAAAAAATAACTAATTCATTCCACGTACTGGGCCCAATCTTTTGGATTGAACAAGTCAAGCTTCCCAAATAATAGCATGCCAGAAACGCTTACCCCAACTCAAAGATGATTGTTGCGAGCGACATAAAATTTATTGACAAAGTTCCTTTTCATAGAAAAGGATGAAAGGAATAATATTTGACTCTTAATCTTTCCCCTTTCCCTCGACTCTTTGTTTAGATTATCTCAATGGGTTGTTGATCAAAGCTACTGCCCAGGATAAGAAACCTCTCCCCTTTTGAAATGGCGAATGCATTGTCTCTGGAATGTTTTGGCTGATTTCCATTCTCTTAAAGCTGACATTGACAGTCAATTATTTGTTTCATCTAATATGTAATTAATAGTCTTGGCATCTGTTGTAAACCAGACAGATCTCTCACCACCCTGCCAACTTTTATATTTATTTCAAGGCAAGTGCTGTATTCTGGATGTAATTTGATTAGTTCACCACTTGGCTTTAATCAAAACACACTTTATTCTTACAACAAGCTAAAATACCAAAAAAGTGGCATAATTTTAAATCTATTGAAATACTTGACAAGACAATGTATTATTTAATCTCCCTGATCATCAACTTTTCCAATATAGTTGGCATCCTCAGGTTCTCAGTTGCTGATTCTCTCCAGTCCAGAAGAAAGAAACAGCCATCCCTTTTAATTTTTAAGAGGAAGCCTTGCTCTCTAAGACTTCACTTGAGCAACCAGGAACTCCAACTTTTAGTTCAGCAGCCGGCAGAAAACCTTTGACTAACTGAAAGCAAAACTAAATCCTGCCAACTCATGATTTGTTTGTCTCATTGGGGGGAAAATAACCCAGGGAGAAATCAAAAGCTGTTTACCAGCTGTCTGTCTGCAGGCAACACCTCTGCGCACTGTGACAACACCTCTCTGCGAGAGAAACAGGACAGTACACATCTCTCTTAAAGGCATAGTATCATCACAACGTTCTACGCAAGCTTGTTTCGACTTTGTATCTCTCAACTTTATAACAATATCATAATATAGACCCTAAATATCTGCATGTTAGATCTATTTTTAACTTATTTAGACTTACTTGAATTAGCAAACTATGTGCAGTTAAGTTGGTCAAGTATGATATAAATGGTAAGCAAAGTAATTGAGGTAAGCCAAATAAATTATCCTGACCTTCACTATCACCAGCAAAACGTGAGCATTAAAAATTACGAAATGGCAGTTTTGAGCAGAGGACTTACAAATTAGTGACAATTATTTACTTGGAAAGATTGAACAGTTCAGTTTAACCAATGATTTGTTTTCCAGATTACCTTTCAGTTGCGACACATTCTCCGGGCACGTTGTGACCCAGTTCCAGCTGCAAATGGTGGAATGCGCTTTCACTGTGATCCTACGTTCTGGGCAAAAAATGTGGTAAATTTAGGTAAGATACTGCCAAGATGAATTATTTTGTAAATGTAGTGTTAATCTTGAGATTAGTAAAGATTATTCTTCTTGTTCCTTACTTTCACCTTCAGATTTTCTTCATGCTTCCCTCGATACATCCATTTAAATGCCTCCACACTTTTTGTTTTAATCCTTCAGTCTGTGCTGTATGTAAACTTGCAGTGATCAAAACTCTAAGCTATTTAATAGCACGTGTTCATTGAAATGTTTAATTCATTTGTGTGTGGTATGGTTTTAACAAGCCAATCTTTCCTGACATGGCTTTTCCTGCTGTACAGACTTGAATTTGGCTTTTCTTCCACAGTTTCAGAATCAATGTTGTTTTACAGCTTTGTACTCTAAACTGAAATATGTTAGAAAAACTATGGTACCTTTTAGAACCACCAAGAGCAAATATTATATTGGCATTTTTAATAATGTACATAATTAAGTGCAGGTAAAAATTAACTTGGAGACTTGATTTTTATTTTCTAACTAGGCAACCTTGTGATTGAAAACAAGCCGAACCCTCCAGGTTACACTCCCAATGTAGTTATTGGGCATGGTTCCCAAAGCCAGGGGCCAGCTGGGGGAAAACCTCAGGGTCAAATTAATCTTGCACAGTTGCGTCTGCAGCACATGCAGCAGCAGTTTGCACAGAAGCAACAGCAGATGCAACAAATGAGGATGAGCCACCCAGTAGGACAGCACCCCAGGACAACAGGGCCACAGATGGTCCAGCAGCAGGTATATTATGTCATATTATAAAAACTTGGTCCATTTTTTTCTCTTGATAAGGGAGGGATAGCTGTTTATAAATATGAGAAAGATGTAACAAAAAACAGATATTGTGCATTTGCTTTTTCCTGTATGACAGTGTTATTATTTGATAATACTATAATAATTATAGGTTAGGTGTCCCATTGTTGCACACTTTGTACAGGCAGAATTTTATTCGCATTGGTTGAGTGAAGGTTTCAACATTTAAGTGTCAAGAAGGGAGGCCTAAAAGTATGTAAAATATGAATTCATCAATATAATTGACTCTCTTATGGCATTATATTGCATTCCACTGAGAGAACTTATAGAAGTTGTGGAAACACTGCAAAATGTGAAGATCATAGGTTCAACATAGCTGGAAAGCGGATAATTGTGATTCAGAAATTGTAGGTGTGGCACAGTTTGTCTCCACGACTAACCCCCCCGGCTTCTCATTCAAGACAAAGGAGTTTGTACCCATACACAGTCTAAATTGGAAATTTATGAAATTAACTTCCAAGTATTTTAATTATTTTAATTCACGTTTTCTTAGCCACCACGTTTGATTAGCATGCAAGCCATGCCCAGAGGAAATTTGAATGGTGCTGCACTTCAGGCTCACCAGGCACATCAAGCCCACCAGATGAGACTGGCACAAAATGCTGCCCGTATGGCTGGAATGTCTCGACATAATGGACATCAGTACCCAATGATGCCTCAAATGCCACGGCAGGTAACCAGTCTTCCTCAGAAATTTGCAATTGGTAGTTCTAATAAAAAGTAACTGGGGTATATTCCTTCTATCTTAGCTACCCTGTTATATTAAAATTCCTAATGTGATAATATTGAGTGCAAAACATTGTAATTTTATAATCAACCTTTGCAGCTTGCATATTTTTGACAGATTTCAGATCATGGCCAAGTCAGCAATCATGCAAGTCTGGAAACTGAAGAACAGCTTATCTCATTCCTTAAGAATTTGTGTTGGCCTTTGAATCAAATAATGTTCTTGCCTGAGTCAAAGTTATAGACTCAAACCCCATTCCTGAAACTTGACCACATACTTTGAGCTGGTGTTTCCATGCAGAATGGAAGGCGGTCCATCTTTGGGTTCTTCATGCTTTTTCAATACTTGTTGAAGAATTCTATATCCCACATTTAACCCTCAATCAAACCCAAAGCAAAGGGTCTAATCAGTTATTCCATTGCAGTTTGTGGTAGCTTGCAATATGCAGACTGAATGGTGTTCTCTAAATTACAAAGTGGCCATTTCTTACAAAGCCACTTGTGTCACCTCGAGATCATGAAAGTAGCCATCAAAATCTTGCATTTCTATATATTGTATTCTACTGGGTACATAGATATTGGATTCACTGATACAAAGGCAGGTGGCATCGGCTTATTTTTTTTAACAGAGAACAAATTTACATCAGGTGGGAAAGAATGCATGTTTTGTACCCGGAATTAAATATATATTGCTCCCTCATGGCTAACAAGCATTCCCTCTAATTGCATGCCTATGCAACAGTCTATTAAGTGTCACATTTAACCATCAAGATGTCTACAACTATATAATTGAATAAGGTTTGCTGCAACTCTTAATGCACAACAAACTGATTGCCAAACAAAAGGAAATTAATCAACAAGAGGCAAACCTGACATGATTAATCAGGTGGACTGAACAACTGAAATTCAATCAGTTCAATTCCTGAAGCCTGGAACTATTAGTGTTTGTCTTTTCTGCAGCTCCCTTGCAATCTTTCTGCTGACTGCTTCCATCCCCCCACACTTACTGGTTTCTTACGCCTCTCACTTCCTCTGTCCTAAAATATTGCTTATGGCATCAATGGGATGAAATCTCCAACCGAGAATTTTGCTAACTTTTAATCCCTTTCTCTCCATTGTCTTTCCAGAATTGTCATTTAGAGCCTATTCTTTTGTTCCATATCGACTGAGTAAAAAAATGAAAATTTGTAATTCTAGAAAGTCCAATTGTTTCTAAGTTTAAAAAGCAAACATTCCTGTTGGAATGGATGGAGGAGTTTTTTTTTTTAACTGTTTTATTGAGTATTAAATTAAAATGCATGAACTGTTTTACCTTCTGATAGCATACAAACCCTGGACACACAGGACCATTTTCTGCAGCCTCCGTGCACAACAGCATTCCAAATCCAACCAGCCCTACCACTGCGAGCTTGGCTGGTGCAAACAGAGGGCCCACCAGTCCCACAGTTGCTGCAATTGAGTTGATTCCTTCAGTGACTAATCCAGAGAACCTCCCTCCACTTCCAGATATCCCACCCATTCAGGTCAGTATCATGAGGTTTCCATTGAATAGACTGCTTTTCTTTCAGTTTGTAAAATGTTATAGATAGTAAGTAACTTCTGTCATTTGTCGATTTACTGATTAAATGCAAATAATATTTTTGTCTTCCACCTCCTATAGCCACCGTTGAAGTGTAATGTACAATAAATTTGATTTCAATGAGTTAAAGCATGATGCTGGAAGCACCATATGAACAGTCAAGATTTAAAATGCCTGTTTCTAGGTTGTTTCTGACTAACCGTTGTAACAAGATGATTTGCATGACTGGAGCAGTTTCTCTGGATTAATTTGAGAATCAATTCGCATTAAGTAAATGTTTCCCTGAATGTGCTGAAAGCTGTAGCTTCTTAGCGAGGGGTAGTAGTACCTATGATTTACATAGTAATTGTGCAGTGCCTGTTCAAGAGTGTACAATACAGGAACCGACTATTTGGCTCCCATTTTATGCTCCACATAATCTTCTCTGACCCCATCGTGACCTTCAATTTCTTTTTCTCAGATATTTATCCAATTTTCTCCACTGACTATCCTACCCATCAATCTGATATTTTCCTTGCTGCACATTTGTGCCATTCTTTGGAGAAAGGGATTTATCCTGCATTCCCTTTTAGACCTATTACTATTCATTTTGTGTTTTATGCCATCTTGTTTTGGGCAACTCCAAGTTGGAACCTGTTCTTTATGTATGCCAACTCAAATGATTTCATTAGCTTAAATATTTCTGTTAGATTACTTCTCCACCTTGACTCGAGAAGAGACCCTTAAACCTTTCCTATAAATACATTTTCTCACCCCTGCCATCCTTGTTGCATCTACTCGTGAATCCCTGTTTCTTCTTTTAATTATGCGAGGGTCAGTAACATTGACTCCATTATACTTTTTAATGGATCTGAAAGTGCCATGCAGATGGTCCAAGCTAATTCTTACCAAGTTTATACTCTAATAGTAAATATTTTAATGTTAGTAATATCCACTGCTCCTTGATTATTGCGATGCAATCTGTCAAGTTTAATGGTGGCACGGTGGCTCAGTGGTTAGCACTGCTGCCTCTCAGCACCTGAGACCCGGGTTCAATTCCAAGCTCGGGCGACTGTCTGTATGGAGTTTGCACATTCTCCCCGTGTCTGCGTGGATTTTCTCCAGGTGCTCCGGTTTCCTCCCACAACCCAGGTGCATTAATCAGGGGTAAATGGGTCTGGGTGGGTTACTGTTTGGAGGGTCGATGTGGACTTGTTGGGCTGAAGGGCCTGTTTCCACACTGTAGGGAATCTAATCTTATAGGAAGAGCAGGATTTGTAAAATGAGAGGGTGGGGGGAAAGCACTCTTTAGCCTCAAAAATAGGAATTGCTGGAGAAAATCAAAGTCTGGCAGCATATTTGGGGAGAAGGCTGCTAATGTTTCAAGTCTGGTGACTCTCGTCTAAGTGCTGAGTTTTTCTAGCAATTTCCGTTTTTGAGACAAAATTTCTGGAGAAGATCAGGTCTAACAGCATCTGAAGGGAGAAAGCAGAGTTAATGTTTCAAGCCTGGTAACTACAGTCTTATGTGCTGAGTTTCTGTTTTAGTTGCAGGTCTCCAGCATCTACAAATCTTTGTTTTATTTTACATAATTTGGTCTAGTCATTCCTCCATTCTGTAACATAACTTAAAGCAACGTGTACCTTGATTTGAGTTTTAAAAAAAAACCTGATCCTTTGCTTATTTTCTTCAATATTAATACTGTCTGCAGCTGGATGATGCTGGATCGAGTACGTTAGATAACTTGTTGAGCAGATTTATCTCAGACAGTCACCACCACCCACCATCACTACCACCGCCAGCCTCTTCAGGTTCAAACCCATCCCCTGGACCCTCAGCACCATCCCCTGGACCTGCAAGTAAGCAAAATGCAATAATCTAGAAATAGCCATGCAAATGTATTGACACTAAATAATTGGTAAAGATTCTTAGAAATTTTGCCAGTGAATTTCATTGTTTGTAATTAATCTATTAAGTATTTTTCTAACACTGATTTTGTACTTTTATCAAGTTATTACAAAGTTGTTCATGTAATTGAATGCATTGCCTGAGGAGGTCATGGAATGAAATTCAGTAGTCCCTTTCAGAAGGAAATTAGATATATACTTGAAAGAACCTTCAAACCTTTTGGCATCTAAGGCTAATTAGAAAGTTCTATTCAAAAACTGTGGAACAAATGCCTGCCTCTTGTGTATTATTCTGCGATGTAAGATCCAGAATGCCAGAATGTAATTTCTAGAGTAATATTTGTTTTGCAAGAGCTGACTGAATCTTAAGTGCATACTGTTAAAAGTTGAAAGATTGCATTAGAATCATAGAATTCCTACAGTATGAAAACAGACCATTTGCCCCAATAAGTCATGGCGCTGAGCCACAGTGCTAACCAATGAGCCATTAATTCAGACATCTGATGTATAATTCTAATTCTGGGTGAATTTGTGCTGTAGAATAAATACTTTCCTGGTGTATTTGCATAAGACTTATGTCAGTGGCTTAAATTGAGAAGTGGCATGGTGGCTCAGTGGTTAGCACTACTGCCTCACAGCATCATGAACCTAGGTTCGATTCCAGTCTCTGGCAACTGTCTGGAGTTTGCACATTCTCCCTGTGTCTGTGAGAGTTTCCTCTGGGTGCTCTGATTTCCTCCCACAATCCAAAGATGTGCAGGTTCGGTGAACTGGCTATGCTAATTTGCCCATAGCGTTCAAGGCTGTATCAGTTAGTTGCATTAGTTGGGGAATAAATATAGGATAATAGGGTAGGGGAATGGGTCTAGGTGGTTTGCTGTCCTGAGGGTCTGATGTGACTGTTTCCACACTGTAGGGGTTCTAATTCTAATATATTGCACAGTTAAACATAGTTTCATTTTTGTCCTGAATTCTAAAGGACAGTGAGAAATAATAGGTAGTGTCATTGTAAATTCAATTGGCTTGCTTGAAAATTTTACTGTATTATAACTAAATTCAGTTATACAAATTCTAGATGCGGAAGATTTTTATGGAAGAAGTTCATGCAAAATTTTGCTAATGAATTTTCGTTGCTTTCATAACAATTAGATATCAGTCTTCAAGAGTTGCCCACCAGAACTGGTTCTGCTGATAATCGTCTGTTTTTCTTGTTCACTGGAGCCAGCTATGCTGTAACTGGCCCAGGATGGGATTTCCTCTCAATTATTTTTAATGAACCTGTTCAGGCACGTTACATATTTCTGTAGCAGATGGGATTTGAACTCAGACCATTTGATCCAGAGGTAGGAACATTACCACTGTGGCACAAGAGCCCTTTAATTTTTGAAGTACGCCAACTGCCATGTTACCAGTGTATAATCTGAGTTTTTGGTTTATGAGCCCAGTGGTGCCAGCAAAGAAGGCTGTAATTAATTGCACATGTCCTCCTCATTTAAACCCTTTCTCAACAGTTAAGTCTAGTTGCACAAGTTAAACTAGTGTTATGAAAATTATGTGTATGGAGACATATTAGAACATTCAGCGGTAACTGCTGCCCTTCATGAAAGTGCCACCTCTTAAATTCTCAGCAGACTGTCCTGCGGCTTGGCTATAGTAAGTTGACCAAACACACAACTTGTATGACCACTATTTGTATGAGGCCTGCTTAAGGTCACTTAACATCCAAAACATTCCTCTTTGTAAGACTATTCAGAAGATTTCCAGTATGCTCTTCTGTGTGCCAGGAATTATAAAATTATGTCTTGGTACATAATGCCGATTAGTTTTATTGAACCTTTAAATGGAACTTTGCACATTCCCTGTAAAGGAAAAGAAATAAGGCAGCCCATTAGGGAGATAATGGTTTGGTTAGGATTACATTTAATTGACTTATTTGTATTTGCAGTGTGAGTTGACTGCTTAACAGTATGCAACAAAGCACACTTCATGATAAGTCCCAGAAGAGTACTTGCTTCACTCTTTATAACAGTTACAGTTAACATAACTTTGGCTGTATATTGGGAAATGGGAAATGAGAAATTACTTGTGTCGCCCTTTCCTGCAGCATAATGTTGCACGTCAAATGAGTAAATCAATTCATTATTTGATTGTGGGGTTTCCTTCACCATTACTGAGGAATATGCAATCCCTAGATGTCTATTCCCAAAAGATAGGATACATCTCTACTGTAAGACACAGGATGAAGAAGAGATAAGAACGCCCAACATCAGCAGCGGCACAGCATCTTAAAAATCTTGGGTAATCTGTGGAAGACTGTTTATATCCTTGGATGACCTGTTACTGATTGTATCTGTGTAAACACTACCTGGGATTTGCGTAACAGATTCTCTTTCAAAGGGTCATAAATAATATCTATGTATCATCAGGCCTCTAAATTTTGGTTAAAGTTGAAGCTACTAGACATGCATTCCTAACTGGTAACACTCTTTCATGACCATCTGTAAACTAGACTGCATTGCACACAAATTGTATTCTTGAACTGAGCATTAAGTTCATATTGCAGCATTACTGTTGCTAGCTCCAATCTTTCTGTGATTAGGTCAGACAAATTTTCCTTGGAAATCAATAGCTACTATTTGAAGCAGATGCAGGTTGTTGCATTGTATAGCTTGGATCTATCACAAGGAGATGGTGAGATATTATTAACAAATACTCCTCGTACTTGGTTATGAAAAAATTATTGTTGTGAAGATAACTTGGTCATCAGGAATTTGGCTTGACTAGATGGATCATTTGAGTTCCATGCTTATAAGGTCCACTGTCTAGTGGATGGTGTTGCCTTTCACACACATTCAAAATCTGTATTCAGTTGGTTATTTTGATTCAAATGTTATTCTACCCAGCACTGTGTTTAACAGCACACCTGTTACACTGCAGATGTTGAAAGGGTCAGCTGTTAAGAGTTGTGTATCATCCTTTAGGCCACTACATTTTTGGAAACTGAAATGGACTGCACGAGTCATTAGGTTATGAATATTGAGATTAAATCTTGTTCAAGAACAGTATATAACTTTTAACTCAGTTTCAGATTAATGCCACTGATGTATAAACATTTTTGCTTGAACTCTCGTATAACTGATAAGTCTTTAACAGTGATTTTTATAAAGACACTTGTCATAACTGAAATTTTAAAGAATAATTTGAGCATGTTCTGAAAGTTATGAAATTATCTTCAAGGAATGTCCCTTAGTTTGTGGCAGAACTCTCAAAAAGGCTTATACGCAGTGGCAAATCCAGGAAGAAAAGGTTCACGGAGTTGAAGTTCACATTAAGCTGCATGGTGTGTCATCGCCATAATCGTAACAACTTTGCCAATGCCACTTTATCAATCACATTAGAAATAAAACAGTGAAGTGATCATAAAACCATTGGTAATGATAGAATTCTGATTCCCTACAGGCTGTGCATGCAATGGCATTGTGTTTCATTCATTTAATATATATCGTCAAACCTTCACAGTAACATCTAATAATATCTTTTCTCAGTTGCAGCCTTAGCAATGGCTAACTCCCACACTCCAGTCAGGCCCTCGAGTACTTCTAGCACTGGCAGCAGAGGCAGGTAAGTTCTTTAAAACTTGTCAATGCTCATTTCAGGTGGTGTTTTCCAGCCTCTGTTAAATGAAGTTTTGAGTGAATGTTGACAAGAAAACTGTAGTGCAAGTCTAGTCTGATCATTCATATCATCTTGCGCTATTTGGGATTAGCACAAAATGTAGTATAGATCTCGGCATCTCCAAGGTAACATATGAAACGATACCCAAAATGCATTGAATCTCTTTGGGAACTTTAAGTTTATTTTGGATTAATATTGAGGGAATAAATGCTGTTGTCCTTGTGTTCAAATGATTAAAATTTATTCAACCAGAAGCAGAATCTTGCAAGTGTGATACTGTTTTAGTGTTGATCTGTGTACACTGCGTCGTAAAGTTGTACTGTAAAGGCAGTACTGCTTATAATATGGCAGCAGTGTTAACTACTGCAGTTCTGGTTCTGACTAAGATTCCTATTATTGAATCAACACCACTTCAAAGCCCTGAATTTGTTTACCACTTCCTTCTTGAATTTGTGGTGGAACTAATAAAATTAAGGGAATATTCTGGTAACTTCAAAAATCCAGCCAATGTTAAAGCATTTGGAAATAGTTATTCAAGCACCATTTGAGATGCTACTTCTACTTTAAGACATTTTGTTGATTGATTTAAGTTCCTTTGCCATCGAGAGGCATAATGATCAGTGGAGTTTCAACTGTTAAAATACAACTTCATTTGGTTGTCTGTAAAGTGGCTGTTCCAGTTAGTTCATATTTTGCTATTGCAAATACAAACAATCCGGTATTTAGTTGAAGATCACCAAGCAATATAAAAGTACTTTAGAAATAAAGAAGTACCTTTTAAAGTTTGATAACTGTTAAATGGCAAACCCTACAACCAACTTATATTTATTTTGGACTTTGGTTGTGGACAGCTGTATTAATGGTCCATCCCAAAGTTGTCTGAGAAAATGGCAATTTGTTGTTTTTTATTGCTGAATCAAAATTCTGGAATCTACTAAACAGTGATAGGTGTACTTACACTATATCAAAGATGTGCAACTTCTGCCATTTGGTGGAATTCTAACATTGGGATGATGAACTTTCACTCAATTTTTTTTTTACTTCGACAGAGGTGTGCTGAAATATGTTGCATTTAGGCATAAACACTACGATGTATTGACACTGGTTTTGTTGGACATAGTGCCAACGTGCAAGCTTCCAGCGAAGGAAGTGATCAAACAGTGTGTCAATCAAAAAGTGCAGGATCTACATTGAGGTTGCATATGGCCAGATGCATGAAGCAGCTGGATGAGTGAGACATTCCTGAACATGGTTGCAGTTTGGGAACAAATCAGGCAGCTGGCAGCTGTTTTTGGAAAGCATGGTTCATAAGCAGTTTGCAAAGATACAGCTGTGTAGCTTTTTAAAGTTACATAGTTAGCAAAAACACCATAGCTTTTCCCACTTTGTTAAAAATCTCTCAATACCAGGTTATAGTCCAACAGGTTTAATTGGAAGCACACTAGCTTTCAGAGCGTCGCTCCGAAAGCTAGTGTGCTTCCAATTAAACCTGTTGGACTATAACCTGGTGTTGAGATTTTTAACTTTGTACACCCTAGTCCAACACCGGCATCTCCAAATCACTTTCCCACTTTGAGCATCCTCAAAAATGTTATTTCAAAGATTCATTATCTTACAAAGCTTGTCCATTTCAAATAAGATGGTTATGTTGAAAATCTTAAAGCACTGCCCTTATGAAAACCCCCATCACCCAACATTTCTCTCAGCAAATTCTGCAGATCTAAAATTTTCCAGGATCAACATTTGGGAGGTGCTGAACTATGTGATGTCAGCTGGCGTTTCATAGCTCAACCTTGAATGAGCAGAGTTCCCAGTTTTAATCATCACATACAGTCAACTTCCAGGTCAGGCCTGGATAAAGTTTCTTTTCACGCTGTCCAGTATCCTGTTCTTGCTGTAGAAAACTACTAGTGCGATGTCCATTTCAAACTGGTGTGCACCTTTGGCCTGAATCAATCTCTCTCCCTCTCTCCCTCTCTCCCTCTCTCCCTCTCTCCCTCTCACTCTCTCCCTCTCTCCCTCTCCCTCTCCCTCATTCTCCTCCCTTCCCTCATTCTCCTCCCTCTCCCTCATTC
>NC_057735.1:42727688-42787880 GCF_004010195.1 Chiloscyllium plagiosum | reverse complement strand
CTCTCTCTCTCTCTCTCACACTCTCTCTCTCTCTCTCACACTCTCTCTCTCACACTCTCTCTCTCTCTCACACTCCACTGTCACACACCTGTATGTATGAACTTAGGTTTGAGGGACAGCTATGCTGCAAAGGCCCCTACTTCCCTTGTCACAAAAATTACGATGTTGAAATGTATGTAGATTCCACAATTTACCTTTATTTTAGCTTTAGGTTAACAGCACAGACCAGGTTTCGGTCTTTAACAAGAACTAACACTTAGTGCAAGTAAATAATCTCTAGCCGCAGCTAAGCAATTTTGAACAGTCAGCATATACGTCTACTACTTAAAACTCTTGGAAACACTCTCTGGCATGTATATTTGCATGAATGAACATCTGGAGACAAAAATGGGTGTTGTGACTGATTGGGAAGGCAGTTCAGTAGTTCCTGTTCGTTGAACTTGCTGAAATTATTCTTGTGATGGTTTTAACACTTTGTCGACCTTCCTTCTGTGGGTGCTTTCACTTCTTTGCAGAAGCAAGGGGTGATTGATCCAATTAATTGTTTAATTGTTCACTAGCATTCATGACTGGATTTGGTAGGACTGCAGAGCTTGGATCAGATCTCTTGGTTGTGGATCACTTAGCTCTGTCTATTACTTGCTACTTATGTTGTTTAGCATGCAAATGGTCCTATTTGATTACTTCACCAGCTTGACATCTCATTTTTAGGTACGCTTGGCATGCCTTCCTGTGCTCTCCGTCGAACCAGATCATAGATTGAGTGGGGGATATGCCAGGGCATGCGATTGTAGATGGTGCTGGAGTACAATTCTGGCTGTCAGTGGCCCAAAACAATTGTCCAGTTTCCTTACTTAACAAGCCAATTTTAGCCAAGTACCTGAAAAATCACCCTTTGGTTTTGTGAGTTATTCTTAGTACTCCAGGCCAGATTCTTTCACATTAACATGGGTCAAAGGGTGCCTATTGTGTTCGTAAGGAATCTTACCCTTGGCGATCAGCTCATCTCCCTAAGTACAGGGTTTCTATGTGCCTTTTACATTAGTTAGTAAAAGGTACCTATTACCAAAAATATTTGTGGTAGGCCTTTGCTTGAATAAGAATTTTTTTTTGAGCTTGACTTTAACTCTGTACTTTTCCCCACATGCATCAATTAACGCATTCCAGTACTTTGTTGCCAATTGAAGTAGAGCAGAAACAGATTTTCAGTTTAAACATTCTTTGGATGTATCTTTATAAAGGCTTTTTTAAAACTGTTATCAACCATATTAGGAAAAGTTTCCCATTCATGCTAATTTTTTTAATTTCCCTCGAGTGTCAGAACCTGAGGGGTGATCTTCTGGAGTTTTATAAAATTGAGGAGTATGGATAGGATAAATAGACAAACGTCTTTTCCCTGGGTTGGGAGAGTCCAACAACAGGGCATAGGTTTAGGGTGAGAAGGGAAAGATTTAAAAAGGACCTAAGGGACAGTTATTTCTCATAGAGGTAGTGTGTGTATGGAATGAGTTGCCAGAGGAAGTTATGGAGGCTGGTACAATTACAACACTTAAAAGACATCTGTATGGGTAGATGAATAACAAGAGTTTAGAAGGAAATGGGCCAAGTCCTGACAAATGGGACTAGATTAATTTAGGATATCTGGTCGGCATGGACGAGTTGGACAAAAGGGTCTCTTTCTGTGCTATACATCTATATGACTCTGATTCTGTATAATAAAGCAGCAATAAGTCAGCTGAACCATGATAAATTTGACCTAAATTTAATCAAAAATACAGTCTGTTACTAATTAGAGCATAAAGGAAAGAATAATATTGAAAGAATATTATGCTAATTTTACATCTGGCAGATTTTTTGGGGAATGTTGGGCTTGCAGAATAATGTTACTTGTTCCAATATTAGATTAGGAGTAACTAAATTCATTTCATGTAAAGCCATCAATAGCAATTTGATGCTTCGATTCACCTGAAGCATTCTAACTTGCTATTTTGGGACAATGCAGTTCTGACCTGATAAAATCAGGGACATTTAATTTTGAATCATCCTGATTTGAGTGTAATTCAATTCAATCTGTAGTTCAAGTGCTCAGTAACCACCATATCATCACTGTTTTGTGTTACTTTAAATTTTGCAATCTCAAAAATCTGAATTTGAATTTCTGAGATTAAAATTAACCTTGGTATGATGATTGTAATATTGATTCTTCCCCTTGTAGCAGATCTTGGATTAAAGTTTGATTCTTTGCTACAAACAAGATTATAATTTTCATCTTTTCCTTCTGAATATTGTGATTGAACGTTTCACCAGCAGTAACTCTCATGTTCAGTTCTGTATTACACTTGTGAATACTTTTGTCCATTTCTGGTTTCTGTATCACTAATTTGTAAGCTGTATAATAAGGGAAGGCCTGATGGTATTATCGTTAAACTTGCAATCTGGAGACCTGGGTTCAAATCCCACTGTGGCAGATGGTGAAATTCAATAAATTTGGGGCAATTCAATAATAATTTGGAATTAAAAATCTAATTACGAGCTTGAAACTATTGTTGATTGTCAGGAAAAACCCATCTGGTTCACTTATGTTCTTTGGGGACGGAATCTGCTGGCCTACATGTGACTCCAGGCCCCAGCAATGTGGTTGACATTCAACTGGGCAATTAGGGATAGGCAGTGAATGCTGACCTGGCTAGTGATGCCCACATCCTTAAAAGAATTAAAAAATAAAAGCTTCAAACACTGTTCAGTGTTAAGTTTTATTATTGAGGAACGATCCCTGAATTCCAGTAATACTTGGGATGTTATTATCTGGTTGACACTTCTTTGAAAGAAAAGCTGTTCAGAAGACAAGAGCAAACAAAGCTTCATCCCTTTCCTTCAGATACATTGTGTCAAGGCTTTAGTTACTTTATCTTTCGTTGAAAGTGAACATCAAGAAGTATACCAGATCAGAGAGACTCCCAAAGGGACTAGGATTATAATTTCCCACAATAATATGGCTCTTGCACTACATTCTGCACTTCAAACAAGCATGTACTTTGGAAATATCAAATTGATATTACTCAATTCTATGTTTTGATTGGTAAGTTAATGGTAGTTGTGTTTTATGCTCCTAGGGGATATATAAAACTAGGGAATACAATATTTTCCATTTTGTGCGTCCATTGTGTTAATAGAGTGCTTCTAGGTCACGTTTTGCACATTTAAGAGCAGAACGAAACTGCCTATGTTTGTCCCAATGTTGTCTCAGCTTAATCTCTCAGAATTCCGTTAGCTATTTGCCATGTTGGTCAACTATTGACTTCTCTAAAATTGCTAATTTTACATCTGGCAGATTTTTTGGGGAATGTTGGGCTTGCAGAATAATGTTACGTGTTCCAATATTAGATTGAGAGTAACTAAACTCATTTCATGTAAAGCCATCAATAGCAATTTGATGCTTCGATTCACCTGAAGCATTCTAACTTGCTATTTTGGGACAATGCAGTTCTGACCTGATAAAATCAGGGACATTTAATTTTGAATCATCCTGATTTGAGTGTAATTCAATTCAATCTATAGTTCAAGTGCACAGTAACCGCCATATCATCACTGTTTTGTGTTACTTTAAATTTTGCAATCTCAAAAATCTGAACTTGAATTTCTAAGATTAAAATTAACCTTGGTATGCTGATTGTAAGTGTACTTCTTACAGCTGTAGCTCCTCTGGTAAAGCTCAAGGTACAGAAAGGGGGATCTCAGTCTTTCGACCAGACCAAGTCAGAGTGAAGCAAGAACCTGGCACAGAGGATGAAGTGTGCAGCTTTACTGGTGCTTCTGTAAAACATGAACATTTAGAAGATGGTCGGAGAAGCGCTTGTATGGTAAATTTGAACTAACTTGTGGCTTAATCAAAAATATTTGTGGTAGACCTTTGCTTGAATAAGAATTTTTTTTTGAGCTTGACTTTAACTCTGTATTTTTCCCCACATGAATCAATTAGCACATTCCAGTACTTTGTTACCAATTGAAGTAGAGCAGAAACAGATTTTCAGTTTAAACATTCTTTGGATGCATCTTTATAAAGGCTTTTTTAAAACGGTTATTAACAGAACCTGGTTATGTTCCTGTGGATAAATTCATTCGTAGTACTTTCAGAGAGCTGCTGGTGTATATTTCATGGTTGTGTATACCTAGCTGACGACTAATATATTGTGTTGCTTGGAAGCAAACTGAATAAGATATAAGCTTGATGAGCTGTAGGATCTAGTATCCTTGTAAATTGTACTCTTGGCTCCTCCTGTAATGGAGCTGTTGACTCGTTTGAACCTACCTCCACCAAGTATGTTTTTCGGGCTCTATACCCCTCCTCTGCATTGCACATATGTAATAGATTTTGGCTGCATAGCAAGTCATTGAAATTCCGTTTTTCACAAACCTTATACCACTCTTTCCTGTTGTGATTTTATTAAAAATTGGCAATGCTTATAACTAGTCACCCAGTTGTTAAGAAAATTACAGCTGAAGAGTAAAAGTGGGGAGGAATTTGAAGAAGCATGTCACTGTTCCCGTCCGTTCTCCTCCCCCCCCCCCCCCCCCCCCCCGGTTACCCACTAACCCCATTCAACCCTTCCCCCGTCTGCCCCAAGGTCTGTCCAACACGGCCCGTATCTGCCCCCAACCCTGTCCAACACCGCCCCCTATCCATCCCCAACCCACCATCTAAACCCGGTCCAACATTCCATGAAGATAATTCAATTTTCTAAGTGCAAAACTGCATATTTTATCAGACATTTTATTATTTGTTTATAAAGAAGACAGAAATTCCCACAGAAAAAGAGCAGGATTCAAAGTGAAGTTAACTGCATTGTGACTTTAGGCTTTGAGTATAGATAACGTACTGATTTGTGCCCGGGCTAGCACTCTAAAAGCACAGTCATCCTTTCTGTTTTGTAAAGATCATGGAAGTTAAAGGAATTCATTGCATTTTGAATATTTCAGAAAAAAAAACTGGGACATTGACATTCATGTATTTGACCCTGAGGAGACCCTGAATCGTACTTTTGGAAATGGGAAGTAGGAGAGTAGAACCTACAGTTTAGTATTTCAGATATTGCCATAATAGTAAAAAGACATTTGCAATGATTTTTGAACAGTTTTTAAAATCCGATGTATACATTTTGCGCCCAGAGTGTTTTCCATGTAGAGGCTTCCAATAAGAAGTGAAAAACATACTAGGTACTTTACCGCAAGGAGAAGGGGGAGATATAAGCTCAGCTGCCTTGGTGACCATCTCAAGTGATCGAAGCAGTTTCCTTGGAGTAGCTTTGGTACCTGCACCCTTGGACAAAGAATGGGCTGCTGAGGCTCTCTTTGGGCCTAAGAATGGAAGGGGAATTAAATTTCATGACACTTGTATCTAACATTAATTGCAGAATAACCCATGCGTTTACCTCTAAATTTAGATGAGCAGTCCTGAAAGCAGCTTGACACCACCTCTTTCCAACAACTTGCACTCTGAGAGTGAGACTGATATTGAGGGGCTTCGGCAAGTTGAAAACCACGTGAAGTTGGAAACTTTTGACAAGACTGGAAGTTGCAGGCAACTGAATAATACCGTAAATGGAAAATCACCAATCCGTAATTTTGCGCACCGCTCACCACGAGCTGGAGGGGACAACAGCAATAATAAGGACGAAGACCCTAATGAGGATTGGTGTGCTGTATGTCAGAACGGTGGAGATCTACTGTGTTGTGACAAGTGTCCAAAGGTTTTCCATCTTGCGTGTCATGTACCTACACTTCTCAACTTTCCTAGGTAAGTCTATCCTGTTCTTAACATTCTTATAGCGGCAAACTTAAAATTTAGAACTTTAGCTATACCGCCCGTTTTTAGTAATATTTTTTAATACTTAAATTGAAACAATGGATTTTATTGCATTATCTGTGCATCTAAGTTCAACTGTATGAGGCATGTGTCTGTAATCAAATTTAGCTCTTCACATTGAATATAGATCTCCCCTAAATTGTTAGTTAGGTACATATAACTGAGTGCCTGAATGTTATGTTGTTGGCTTGTGTCGTCAAAATATATTGTTTATTTGTTGCAGTTTCCTTTCTTCCTTAAGCAGGAGAAGAATAGATCATAAGACCGAAAGGGATAGAAGCAGAATTAGGCCATTCAGCCCATTGAGTCTGCCACACCATTTGATCATGGCTGATATATTTTTCAAACCCATTCTCCTGCCTTCTCACAGTAACCCTTGACCCCCTTCAAGAACCGATCTTTCCCTGTCTTAAAAACACTAATTTGACCTCCACAACCTTATGTCACTTAAGTTCCACAAAGGCCCTACCCTCTGGTTGAAGATACCCCCCTCATATCTGTTCTAAAAGATTGTTCCCTTCACTCTGAGGCTGTGCTCTTGGTCCTAGCCTCTCCCAATCAGATTTGTACACAATGTGATGAAAAACAAATGACAGAACCTCAGGACGAATGCTTCTGCTTGTGCTCCCTCAACCAAGGGAACTTCCTGTCATCCTTCATGCATTATCATAGAATATTCAAGAGTTCATTGCCAAATTCTGGAAATGTTTGTTTTGTGTCATAGTACAAAAAAAAAGCACTTTTCTCATTCTGTAAAGAAAAAGTACTCGAAATAAAATTCTTTCTAATGATTAAAACCCATACAGAAACTGACCATGGTGATGAAATCAACATGTGTTAAAAAGAAACACACTAAGGAAATCAAAACATTCTCTGGGCACAGGTGATGTGCACGTGCACCTTAACTTGTTAAAGTGTTATATCCAAATTAAGCAGGTAGAAATATAACAACAAAACAAGTAAAACTTTGGACCAAAAATGAGAAATGAAGTAAAATGAGAAGTCTAAAAACACAGGAGGAAGATATAAATACGGAACGTAACATGTGTAAGGAGTGCTATGACAAATAGAACCAGAGTCATGCAGTTTGGCAATTTTGATCTAAACGATAATTTCTGAATTATTCTGCCCTGGTAAGTTCTCCTAACTTTTGAATCTGAGGTTAATTAGGCTGTTTGCTGATGCTAGAAGGTATTATAATGTCTTTTACAGTTGATTATTGTAAGATTCCTATTTACCCAGAATACTGAATAATTAAAGGTCACTTTTACCCCCTCCTCTTTATTCCCTCTGAAGTGGGGAATGGATCTGTACATTTTGTCGGGACCTGTCGAAACCAGAAGTGGAATATGATTGTGACAATCTGCATCACATAAAGAAGGGAAAAACTGGACCAAGCCTGGCTCCAGTTGACCAAAGGGTGAGTCCTATTTACTGAGAGAAAAGTTTATTCTCCTTTTCAAATTTCTCATTTTTCCTTTATTCAAGCTATGTAGCAGTATGATACTGGTAAGCAATTAGTATAGATAGCGTGATTAATGAGTGTACATTTGGACGCTGAGGAATGCCGAATTTAATATGAAGTATTTTTAAGTTAAAGTTGCGATCCTAAATGAAATAGAGAACTGGAAAAGAATTAAATAGTAATTTAAAAACCTACTGAGGATGTGTCATCAGTAGGCAGGAACTGTTGATTTGGAGAGTTATTGCTTGTGATTTATAAGTGACTTTATTGTGGAAACTAAATGTAAGTTATTTTCCCCATGTTCTGAATCTAAGTTATACTGTTTAAATTTTGTAACATTTTGTAAAAGAATTTGAAACACTTGTAAAATTTGTTTTATTTGTGCATCAACTTACTATCATTGAGAAATATACGTGGTATATGTTGATATGAGTAGGTAATGAATTGAGCATCATTATTACAAGCAGAGTCATGGAGAGAACTTAGAATAGTGACTTCTTAATTTTGGAAGAATGGACTTGTAATTTGCAAAATTAGTGCAATATTCGTAGAGAATTAAAGGAAATTGAAAACTAACCAGAGCAGTAGATTATAAGTCAAAATTACAGTGAGATTTTGCAAAGTCAATTTTGCACTTAAATGCTGTGTTCAGTACTTGTTTAAAGGTTGTAAAGGAGTTTACAAACATTGCTGAAAATAGAGAAAATACAACAAAGCTAAATCTAACCATAATGTGCTCGGAGGAAAGATTAGAGCAGCCAAAACTTTGGTTTTCCTGAAAGATAATCATTAAAGGAGAACCTCTCAGGCCATTGTTGAACTCAAAATCAGTAGGACAAACTGTTATCATTGAATATTATTTTAAAGTCAGTGGATTATTTAAATTAATAGAAAGTAAATTAATAATGTATATTGTAAGAACTAATTTAATTATGAAATGTTTTAAATCTGCCAATTAGTTGGGAGCAATGATTTAAAAATATTGAAAAGTGCCAAAGTTTAAGAATTGGGGTTTTAATGAGAGTCTAGTGATTGTGCTTCTCATCCCAACCTAAGTGGGGTTTGAAGAGAGTAGAGGAATATAAGAATATTAAGGGTAGTGATAAGAAGCAGAGTTGAAGTTGGAGATCATCCATGATCTTATTGAATGGCAGAGAGGGCCTGAGGGACCTAATGGCTCTTTTCTATTTATTTTGTTCACATTTTTGTATCTGAAACTTTAGATTTTTAAATGATCAAGTTTCTCAGGAAACTAATTTCAGGAACAAACCATATACACATAGTTGTTTACAGACCAACCTTAAAATGTTTTGCAGCTTCATTGACTGATTTTTTTGCTTTTTTTTTTAGAAGTGTGAGCGTCTCCTGTTATATCTTTATTGTCATGAAATGAGCATCGCATTCCAAGAACCTGTTCCTTCCTCTGTAAGTGTCTTGGCTTGTTTGTGAAACATTTCTACATTTTAATACCTTTTATGTTAAAACAGCTGTTGCAATGGAAATGCTGTTTCATTAATAAGCTAGTTGCTAGAGAACCAATCTTTTGTGCTTTCATAAACATTTATTTACAGTTATAGACTACAAACACTTCCAAACCCAGCAAATTCATTTTAAATTAGTATTTGTAGGACCACAGTGAAACCTCAGTTAATGCCCACCTCTTGCCTAAATTTGAATATATTTAATATACAATTAGTAATATATAGTGACTTAACTATTTTTAATCATCCCCGTGTGGTAGATGGACTTGAACTTGACCAGTGTGGCCCAGAGTTAGGGATGCAACTGCTATGCCAGAAGAGCTCCGAGTAGTGTCTAAATATAAATTGATTTATCATTGTTGTTAAACCCTTGATAGGTGTAATGGTGTATTTAAGACAATGCTTCTGCATTGTCTACCACACTGTGTATCTTGCTTAAAAGTTGCTTATACACCCATCCTCCATGCTTTGATTCTGACTAATACTGCTAACTTATCCATCTTAATGCATAGCTTTGTGCATTTGCTTATACAACTATGTACCATATCTAGATTCTGGCACCTAAGAACGCATTCACCTTCAGTGTCAGGGTTCTGAGTGATGTTTCTAAGGGGAGATCTAAATGGAAATATAATGAAATAATGAAGATTTTTGTGTGGCTGTGTTTAGATTGCAATGTCTTCATTTTTCATGAGGGTGGCATTTTGTGCTATGATTTCAATTGGTACTAGCACCCATTACTTCACCCATTTGAGTGGCTATTTTTTCATGTGTAAACCTTTATGGGGAATTTGACAGGCTCTTTTACTTGGAATGGGATATTGAAGTTGATTCCAACTTTACTCAATTACATATTCTTTCTAGTAGAGGTGATTAGAAGGGAACTTAAAACTGTCCTCACAAACTAGTATTGAAACCTGAGATTTATTTGAGAGCATTTAACATTTTCCATTTACTGATTAGCTACCCAGTTCTTCAAAAACCAAGCTATTTGTAATTTTTGATTCTTTTCAGTATATTTGAAAAGATCTCTTGGATCCTTTGAGGCTGTGTTTATAGTACCTCCCACTAGTGCAAATACTCTTGAAATATGAATTAATTTCAATTCCTTTCCTATCCCCAAAAAATACATAACTTCTAATATATTGTTTTTCAATCTCTTTGTCAAATGTCTAGAATAGCTGAAACTTAATTTCTTTGACAAGGTGCCGCACATTAGGCTGTTGCATAAGATAAGGATGCATGGTGTTAGGGGTACAATATTAGCGTGGATAAGAGGATTGGTTGATTCACAGGAAGCAAAGAGTGGGGATAAATGAGTGCTATTCTGGCTGGCAATCAGTGACTAGTGGTGTGCCTCAGAGATCGATGTTGGGACCGCAATTATTTACAATTTATATCGATGATTTGGAGTTGGGGACCAGGTGTATGGTGTCAAAATTTGCCGGTCACACTAAGACGAGTGGCAGAGCAAAGTGTGCAGAGGACTGTGAAATTTTGCAGAGGAACATAGATACATTGAGTGAATGGGCAAAGGTTTGGCAGATGGAATACAATGTTAGTAAATGTGAAGTCATACATTTTGGTTGGGTTAAAAGCAGAAGGGTAGTGTTCCAGCTGTACAAGCTGCAGGTGAGGCCACACCTGGAGTACTGTATGCAGATTTGGTCTCCTTAAGAAAGGATGTACTGGCACTGGAGGGGGTGCAGAGGAGGTTCACCTGAGTTGATTCTGGAGTTGAGGGGGCTGGCTTATGAGGAGAGGCTGAGTAGATTGGGATTACGTTCATTGGCATTCGGAAGAATGAGGAGGGATCTTTTAGAAACATAAATTATGAAGGGAAGCGATAAAATAGAAATAGATAGGCTGTTTCCACTGGTAGGTGAGACTAGGACAAAAGGGCATGGCCTCAAGATTAGAGGGAGCAGATTTAGGGCTGAATTGAGAAAAAACTTCAAACAGGGGGTTGTTAATCTATGGAATTCCTTGCCCAGGGAAGTAGGTGACGCTATTCCAGTAATTGCTTTCAAAGTTAAGGTAAATACTTTGTTTAAAAATAAAGGATTTAAGGGATATGGTGAAAACGTGGGTAAGTGGAGCTGAGTCCACAAAAAGATCGGTCATGATCTTATTGAGTGGCAGAGCAGGCTGGATGGCCTACTCCTGCTCCTTGTTCTTATGTTGTTAATGTTCTGAAATTGCATTGGAAGAACTGCTAATCACAGTAACAAGGGTGGTGGGGTTGCTGGCATAAACCTTCTGCATTTATTGAGGAAACAAAAGACTAAATAAATTTTGAACTTGTGCATAGCTATGATAACACAATTAATTCCTCTAGTAGAATCAATTTGTTTGAAGAGATAAAGCAGTTACAATGTAATTTTTACAACAAGTCCTTACAACCTAAACTCAAATGTCTCTTTATAACTTAGTTTTAAATAATTATATGTTGGCAATATCCTGCTGCTATTATTCATAACTTAAGCTTTAATTAGCACTATTCATGAATAATTTTAGTATTCTAGCTAATTCAATCATGTACGGTGACCCCTAATCCCTTTCATCTCTTCTCTACATTAACTAACAAATTGTGCTTATTGTTTCTGATTTTTTTAGCTCTCAATTAGGGATACCCTACAGTTTTTTTGGGGAATTATGAATTCAGTGTCAGCTTTTGTTTAGTTAGTTGCACTCATGCTTCTATGTCAGAGAACCAAGAGACCATGGAGTGTACAACTAAAGAGGCTGCATGGCTTTTGAATGTGATGTGGAACTGACACCATTTCAGGAAGACTGGAAAAAACCTAAAGTATTTTTTAATGAAAAGAGCAGTGGAGTCATCACTTGTCCTGACCAGTATTTAACCCATTGTCAATTGACAAAAATAGATTATCTGGTTATCACATTGTTGTATCTGGGAGTATTCTGCATTTCCTACGTTACAACTGATTCAACTTTGTCACTATTTCATTGTTTTCCTCCATTGGTAAACATATTCCATAAATATTTTCCTTGTTAAATAACCTACTGTATTCAGGTTGCTTCCATTGCATGTTACCTCACTGCTCTTGTGTTTTGGATTATTGACATGACCATCTCAGAAACAGAGAACAGTCACAACACAAAATGAAGTCATTTAGCCTGTTGTTATCCTGCCAGCTCTCTGCAGGAGCAATGCAGCTACTCCCTCTCTTAATGCTCCCCTCCCGTAGCCGTGCAATTTTAGTTTCTCTTCTCAGAAAGTTATACAGTTCCACTTTGAAATTACAATTGAATCTGCCTTCATGATCTCCTGGAAGTGCATTTCACGCCCTGACTAGTAGCTGTCTAAACATTTTTTCCTTCCTATGGCATCTTTTGTTTATTTTGCTAACCACAATAAATCAGTGTTCTCTAGTTCTTGACTGTCCCTCAACTCTAGGATCACTCATTGCTCTAAAAGCTAGGAGCAGTCATGTTCTTTGTGCTCCTTACTGTAGCCTTAGCAGCATCCACAGTTAAACTCTTGGCACTATGGAGCCATCGTTAGCCTGCAATTTGACAATTGCCTGACAGTTCTGAAAATAGCATGTCCTCTCTTAATCACTTTAGCTCATTATGGCTGAAGAGCAAGTATCTCTTGGCTATGATAGCCTTCAGGTGACTCTTCCATGGATTGAGCACTGCGCCCCGTACTGCCACCCACCATTTTTTTATTGCTTCTCATTCTCCAACCAAAATATCAGTTTCTCTGCAATAAACTTCATCCGCCATATATCTGCCCATTATGCTAACCTGTCTACATCAATATGCTTTTGACAGTACCCAGTAGTTCCAAGTTTTGGAATTGACAAATTTTAAAATTTTGGTCAACGCATGCAAGTTTAGATCATTTTAAAAATGCCAACTATTTTAGGAACCTTTGTGCCTTCCTTCAGTTTAGTCCATGTCCTTTAAACCTATCACTCTCCATACCTCAATGGTATGCGCTGATTTGAGTACGTGATTTACCAGTGGCGTGGTCATTCATCAACATAATTGGCTGGTATATATAGAGCTCAGATGGATCATCTTATCCTGTGCGAAAAGCTATCCACTAACTATACAATCAATCTGAAAAGCAAATACGTCCCAAGCTGCTTTATTCCATGGCCATTGCCTTAACCACCACCACCTTCAAATGGCCATTCCATTCTTAGCTTGAATCTTCAATGCAAAGAGCTTGACTCTTTTCTGCTGAGATATGGGCCACCTATCTTGCTGCCCTTTCTACTTTATATTTTTATATAGTTTCTCTCCTCCCTGTTCTTCCCAAGACCACTTCTCATCCATGAGATCCACCACCTGTTTCTTTTGTCCTAAACCCTATTAATGCTGATATCCAGCTTAGCTTTTTAAATCCCCATACTTACTAAAAAGTTTTAAATTTGTCAACTGCCAACCCACACACTTCCTCAAAAATCCTTCAAGTGAACTGTCACCATTTGAACCTTTTCTAGGAAGTAATTGAACTTGTTATCACTTCCCAATTTGATACCCAATTCTCCCTCAAGAAATCTGTTATGTTTGTATTCCTCGTGTACCAAATCTGCACAAACCAGTTTTGCAAATGATATCCTGTGACTATTGTGTTTTAGTTTTTCCCCTCAGAGACCTTGGAGTGCAGGTTTATAGCTCCTTGAAAGTGGAGTCGCAGGTAGATAGGATAGTGAAGAAGGCATTTGTATGCTTTCCTTTCTTGGTCAGAGTATTGAGCACAGGAGTTGGGAGGTCATGTTGCGACTGTGCAGGACATTGGTTAGGCCACTGTTGGAATATTGCGTGCAATTCTGGTCTTCCTATCGGAAAGATGTTGTGAAACTTGAAAGGGTTCAGAAAAGATTTATAAGGATGTTGCCAGGGTTGGAGGATTTGAGCTACAGGGAAAGGCTGAACAGACTGGGGCTGTTTTCCCTGGAGCGCCGGAGGCTGAGGGGTGACCGTATAAAGGTTTACAAAATTGAGGGGCTTGGATAGGATAAATAGACAAAGTCTTTTCCCTGGGGTTGGGGAGTCCAGAACTAGAGGGCATAGGTTTAGGGTGAGAGAGGAAAGCTATAAAAGGGACATAAGGGGCAACCTTTTCACGCAGAGGGTGGTACGTGTATGGAATGAGCTGCCAGATGAAGTGGTGGAGGCTGGTACAATTGCAACATTTAAGAGGCATTTGGGTGGGTATATGAATAGGAAGGGTTTGGGAGGATATGGGCTGCGTGCTGGCGGTGGGACTAGATTGGGTTGGGATATCTGGTCGGCATGGACGGGTTGGACCGAAGGGTCTGTTTCCATGTTGTACATCTCTATGACTTTATGACTCCCATGATTAATTTCATAACGTCTGCAATACAGTTAACTGTGTTTTTCTGATGCCTCTTTTCCCACTGGCCAATTCAGTGCTCCTTTCCTGATTATCTGATTGTAGCTGGAGCTACAATCAATAATTTCTGCTCTAGTTTTTGTATTGCTTCCTTCAGACTCTTAAATATTTGTATCTGGCACCCTCCCACGTCTTCACATGATGCAACATACCCAGACACTGCATCATCTTCGACCTGTATCTCGGCACCACTGCATGCTTGAACCATTAAAATTTTATTAAAAATGTGTCCAACATTCAGTCCTGGATAAGCTATAGCTTTCTCCAGCTAATCAGAGGGTGGCGCAAGTCATTGCCTTCCCTCACCATTACCTTTGCACCATTGACACCTTGAATTGCCATCGTATTGGCCTCAAAGACTGTTTGCAATCTTTTTTTTTAATCTAATTTGAGATTGTGACCCTTGTTATGAAGGCACTTGATCAGTTTTTTATTCAGGGTTCATGTTAAAGGATCATGGACAGTGATTCATTTGGAGTGCTGAAGAGATTCCTGGACATTCTTTATAAAGAGGACATTGGGAATTTTTTTTAAAGGCACTGGAAGTCTCATGGCTGAATCTAATTGTTTGAACCTGTCTACTGGAAATGGTTTGGAGTTCAGTTAGGGGTAAGGCTTGCTTTTTAGAGAGAGCAAAACAGAGAGCAAAATTACTCAGCTGTTACTTTGGTTCTCTTAGAAAGACATTCTGGAGAATCCAGTGAAAGAATTTTTTAAAATTGTTCTCTGGACAAATCCTTGGATTCTCAACAATTCCTGGGCTACCTGTGTCTGCAATAGCCTCAGTGACAACTGCCTTTGTTTAGTGATATCCTTCTACCTGTTTCAGACTCTGAAACCTGTGGTGAATATTACTGCAGCCTACATTTACCTTTTTTATTTTCAGAGAAAGTTTTTTACTGTGTTTAATTGGGGCCATGAATTCAGAAACCTGGTTGATGAATCCTTTTTATTTGAAATCTATATAAAGCATAAAATTGGCCATTTTGATAATTAGGCAAGTAATTTAAATTTATGTTGTGACCAATGGAGTGATGGGGCTGGAGAGTGACATTGTTCTCTTCAACCTCAGTTGTAACGTAAATTTGTTGTCCAAGATGTCCAAAGCTGGGAATGTGAGATTATCATTCTTTTAAAGGCAATATCCACAGCCCAACTATTGAATATGATGGAGCACTTGCAATTAGATATGAGACTAACGCCTAAGAAGCTTAAAATTCATAATCTAGTGGCCAAAAAGTTAAGATTGTAGTGGAAGAACCAGAGGAATGGGTAGAATTGGAAGAAGGCAAAGTTATACTGGACTGAACAGGTTTAGTTGGAAAAGAAAATGTTGGAGCTAGAATTTGAGTGGTGAAGGTAAGAGCATTTCATGGATAGGGAAAGGCAAAAAAACACATTCAAGAAGCTGAGACTAAAATTACAGAGAAAGGCATAAAGGAAGAAAAATAGATGCCTCCAGCTTCAAGAAAAGATCTAGCTCCAGTCCGAGAACGAATGGGAGTTGTTTGAAAATTTGATGATAGTTATTACTTCAAAAGAAATGCATCTAAGCAGATGTGGCTAAAACATTGCTTCTTGTAAACAGGTTGATGAGCAAAGCTAATAAAATTATGCCATGCTTTCAGAGGAAACCTTACAGATTGAAATGGCAAAAAAGTTTATTATCTGTGTACATGTATTCGTCCCGAAAGCTTACAGACAAAAATTTTGGATTTTGTGAACCAACCTGAGCAAAGGTGTATAGAATTTGAAGGCATTAGGCAGATTCATCCAATAATAAAATTTAAAGCTAGAGGCCACATGAACATAACAGTGCAGCACAGGAATAGGCCCTTCGGACCACCTTTTCTGTGCTGACCATGGTATTCTAAATTAATTCTATCTGCCTGAATTTGGTTTGTAACCCTCTTCTCTGCCTGTTCATATGTCTGTTCAAATGCCTCTTAAATTTTGCTTTTATATCTGCTTCTACCACCTCCCCTGGCAGTGCATTCCAGGCACCTACCACCCTGTTTGTAAACAAACAAAAACTTGTCTGGAACATCTCTCTTAATCTATCACCCCTCACATTAAATCTATGCCCCCTAGTATTTGACATTTCCATTTTGGGAAAGAGGCTCCATCTTATGATTGTATATACTTCTGTAAGGTCACCCTTCAGCCTCCAACATGCTAGCAAAAACTATCAAGTTTGTCCAACCTCCCCTTTTAGCTAATACACTCCAATCCAGGCAACTTCCTGGTAAATCTCTTCTGCAGCCTCTCCAAAGCTTCCACATCCTCCCTATAGTGCAGTGGTAGTGCAAAATACTCCAAATGTAGACTGACAAGTACAGCGGCAATATGATTTGCCATCTTTTATAATCAATACCCCAACTGATGAAGGCAGGCATACCATATGCCTACTTTACTACCTTATCCACTTGTGTTTCTACTTTCAGGGAGCTATGGACTTGAACCCCAAGATCCCTCTGTGTATCAATGGTCTCGAGAATCCTGCCATTTATTGTATACTTCCCTGTTGCATTTGATCTCCCAGAATGCATCACCTCACACTTATCTGGATTAAACTCCAAATGCCATTTCTCTGACAAACTTTCCAGCTGATCTATATTCTGCTGCATCTTTTGATATCCATCCTGTCTACAACTCCCATCAATTTTCATGTTATCTGCAAGCTTGCCAATTCCAAAAGTTTCATTTATATATATTACAAATAACAGAAGTCCCAACACTGATCCTTGTGGAACGCCACTGATTACTGACCATCTCAGAAAAACGGCAACACAGTTGCACTCTGTCTTCAATGGCCAAGCCAATTTTGTACCCAACTCAGTGAGTCACCATGGATTCCATATGATTTTATCTTCTGGACTTACCTATCATGAGGGATCTTGTCAACTGCATTCGTAAAGTCAATGTAGACAACATCCACTGTCCTACCCTCAATGATCATCTTTGTCACTTCCTCAAAAACTCAAGCTTCTGAGACCAAGACCTCCCCTGCATAAAGCTATGCTGATTATCCCCAATAAGTCCATTCTTCTCCTAATGCAGGTAAATCCTGTCTGTAAGAATCTTTTCCAATAATTTCCCTACCAATGATGTTCACTGGTCTATAATTTCCTGGATTATCTCTGTTGCTCTTCTTGAATAAAGGAAAAACATTGGATATTCTTACCTCTTCTGGAACGTTGTCCTTGGCTAAACAAGATACAAAGATCTTGGTAAACACCTCAACAATCTACTGCTTTATCTCCTTCACTTGTCTGATTTGGTAATAAACGTTGACAAAAGTAAAATGGCAAAAGTGCAGTTAAACTACCTCAGGAATGTAGTAGAGCAAGGACAAATGCTGCCAAGAACAACAAAGGGACAAGTGTTAAAAAGTGTTAATGAAGTTCCCTGCCTCCAAGACCAAGTGGGACATCATATGTTTTTAGAATGTGTAGTTTCTACCAAATTTCAGCAGTCTAGCTGCTTCACTTGCTGCAAAATAAAGCTAAGGTGGTGTGGCTAGGAGATGGCAAGTATTCTTTTGAGAGGTTAAAACCAATTTTTGTTTAGCTAGCGAAGCCAGTGGGATTCTTTTCCAATAAGAACTGGCTCAAAGGTAGAAGACAGAGGATGGTGATGGAGGATTGTTTTTCAGACTGGAGGCCTGAGAAATCATTCACATAAATGATTTGGATGCGAGCATAAGAGATATGGTTAGTAAGTTTGCAGATGACACCAAAATTGGAGATGTGGTGGACAGCCAAGAAGGTTACCTCGGATTACAACAGGATCTTGATCGGATGATCCAATGGGCTGAGAAGTGGCAGATGGAGTTTAATTCATATAAATGCGAGGTGCTGCATTTTGGGAAAGCAAATTTTAGCAGGACTTATACACTTAATGATAAGATTCTAGGGAGTGTTGCTGAACAAAGAAAGACCTTGGAGCGCAATTTCATAGCTCCTTGAAAGTGGAGTTTCAGGTAGATAGGATAGTGAAGAAGGCGTTTGGTATACTTTCCGTTATTGGTCAGAATTCAGAGATGCCGGTGTTGGACTGGGGTGTACAAAGTTAAAAATCACGCAACACCAGGTTATAGTCCAACAATGCTTCCAGTTAAACCTGTTGGACGATAACCTGGTGTTGTGTGATTTTTATCGTTATTGGTCAGAGTATTGAGTACAGGAGTTGGGAGGTTATGTTGCGGCTGTACAGGTAATTAGGCCACTTTTGGAATATTGCGTGCAATTCTGGTCTCCTTCCTATCAGAACGATGTTGTGAAACTTGAAAGAGTTCAGAAAAGATTTACAAGGATGTTGCCAGGGTTGGAGGATTTGAGCTATAGGGGAGAGGCTGAACAGGCTGGGGCTGTTTTCCCTGGAGCGCCGGAGGCTGAGGGGTGACCTTAGAGGTTTACAAAATTATTGAGGGGCATGGATAGGATAAATAGACAAAGTCTTTTCCCTGAGGTCGGGGAGTCCAGAACTAGAGTGCATAGGTTTAGGGTGAGAGAGGAAAGGTATAAAAGGGACCTATGGGTCAACTTTTTCACGAAGAGAGTGGTAAGTGTATGGAATGAGCTGTTAGAGCATGTGGTGGAGGCTGATACAATTGCAACATTGAAGAGGCATTTGGATGTGTATGTAATAGGAAGGGTTTGGAGTGATATGGGCCGGCTGCTGGCAGGTGGGACTAGATTGGGTTGGGATATCTAGTCAGCATGGACGGGTTGGACCGAAGGGTCTGTTTCCGTGCTGTGCATCTCTATGACTTTGACTCTAAGCTGGAGAGGGTTCAGAGGAGATTTAACAGGATGTTGCCGAGTATGGAAGGTTTGAGTTATAAAAGGCTGGGACTGCTTTCACTGGACGTTGGGAGGTTGAAAGGCGACATTATGGAAGTTTAATTTCAAGACAAGGGGGCATGTTTTTAGGGTTAGAGAAAAGAGATTTTAAAAACACGAAGGGCAAAATCTTGATACAGGGTGGTTCACTTGTGGAATGAAATTTGAGGAAGTTGATGTGGGTACAATTACAATGTTTAAAATTCATTTGGATAAGTACATGATGAACAAAGATTTCGAGGAATATGGGCCAGTACCAGGTAGGTGGAACTAGTTTAGTTTGGGGTTATGTTAGGCACGGACTGGAGGGTCTGTTTCCATGCGTATGATTCTGTGACACCAAAAGAGATATTCTGCAGTGGTATAAGAAACCCTAGAAATTGCTGCTAACTCTTAAATATTTTGAAGTATTTTTTGTTACCGCTACAAGGCACCTGGTACGTAATGTTCAGAACCCCTTGACCTTGACAGACAAACTCCAAATGCTAGAATGAATTCAACAGAGTTTCTGACTACAAATATAAAGTTTTAAAATCGTCCTCATTGCAGGGAAAAGCAGTGTAATTGCTGATGTTTTGTGTAGAATTTTAATTTGCCCTGAGTTTGAGTACCACAGATGGTGCCAGCATAACACTATTAGTTGTATGCCAAGAATGAATGCGAATATGTGTAAATGTGTTTGAAATTTTTTTTTATTATTTGTTTCATTTGCACATTTTGTAATGAAATGCATTTAATAATGGCATTTAATTTCACCAAGGCTGGAAGTTTTAAGAAGGTGCTTCATTCTTTGAGGTATCATATCAAAGGAAGTTAGGATTTTTTTTATTTGAAGTCATGGTTTAAGCTAACTGCTTGAACTTGATCACTGGAAATCACATTACTGGTGCTTAAAGTTTTGTTTATGTATTGCTTGGGATTCAGCCTGCTACTCAGCTAGTCTAGTGTAAGACTTCAAAAATTGGTGTAGTTCTTCCCTTGGACAGTCTCTGAATTTTAGATGATTCCAAGACAAACTATCTGCAACAATCCCAGTGACAGCTGCCTGTGTTTGATGGCACTGTTTAGGTGCACCAGAGCACCAAATGAAAGACATCTTGAGTTTCTCTAAGTCATCTTTGCTTTCAAATGTTGTGTTCAAAACTAATGTCTGCAGAGAAGCTTTTTTTTTTGAGGGTAAATATTTACACTTCTATTTCAAACTGTTAATTAGCTTGCCATCTTTGCCAAATGAATCGTATTTTCACAATTGATCAATCATTTTGTTTTTTTTGTTGAAGAAACATTGCTGATGGATATGCTTATTTTAAACCTTGTATAGAAACAATAAATTATTGGCCATAACAGTAACTGGATGGAGTGCTAACTTCATGTTCTGATCAATGGAGAGGTAGGGATTAGGCAGTGATAATGTACTTTCTAGCCTTAGTGGTAATACTCTTTATTGTATTCCAACTACAATTCCACCACACCTTTTTTATGTGAAAATTTCAACCCTCTGCTGACCCTCCTTTCTTCCATCAATTACAGACTTTAGATGGTTTACAACTGAAATGTCCACATGCTAACATAGCTCCCCATCGCTCCTGTTTCTATGAATATATACTTAACTATAGTCCCCCAACATCTCTGTTTGAAAATCTCATCAGTATGTTTAATTCCCTTCATAACCTTGTCCATTCCATAGCAGTAACCTGCTCCTAGTTTTATACTCTTGGAACCCTTCTCGATCCCAACCAAAATCATGCTTCTCTGACTTTGTGCTTGTGTTTTCCGTCCTTTTTCTCCATCATTTTCAACCTAAACTTGACCTGCTTCAACCCTGTACTCTGAGGTTTCTGCTTAAACCTTTTTGTGCTTTCACTACCCTCACCTTTTTTGAGTCATTTTAAACTCTATCTCTTGTAACAATCATTTAGTCACTGCTCTTAAAAATATTCTTTTGCATGGGACTTCCGCAAGGCCTTCAACAAAGTTCCTTATGGTAGACTGCAGGTCAATGAGTTCAAGCTGAACATCACTAGGTGCATTCTCCACATTGCATGTAAATCAGGAAAAAATCATGTGCATTTCATTCTCAACCGTTTTAAGTATTGAAATCACCTTGAAAGTTCACCCATGTAGTACTTCTAACATAGATGAGTACCTGTGGAGGTGATCAACTGAAGGTGCGGCTTCCTTCAGTGTTGGCAAGTGGGTGAGAATGTTGTCCTCCATTTGGCTTGAGAGAAGCTGCAACTTTCTCATAAAAGCCTTCACCAAGTTGTACATTTCATGCACAAAAAGGCCCTTGCACTGCAGTTTCACATTTAATTCATTCCTAAGTGCAGTCACATCAACAGCAAAACCAAGGTCTGCAATCCAGTATGCAACTGAAAGTTGTGGAGTGCCATTCCCTTTCTTCTCACACAAATCTTGAATCTCTTCTCTCAGGTCCCATACACTTTTCAGCATTTTGCCCAGGCTGAGCCACCTGACAGCTGTGCGGTAGCCTATGTCACGATGTTCGGTCTCATTTTCCTCCAAAAGTGCGACAAACTGCCTGTGATTCAAAGCTCTTGCCCTGATGAAGTTAATTATTTTAGTTACAACATCAACCACATGGTTAATTTTTAACACAGACTTACACTACACTTCCTGATGTATAATACAATGCAAAAATACCAGTTTCTATTCAGGGTCAATTTCTGTCACTTTATCCTGCATTCTCTTTGAGTCCCAACATTTTTTCCCGTTAGAGTTGAACAACCATCCATTGTCACACCCTCCAGCTTGTCCCAACGTGTCCAAACATGCATTTGCCTCCGGGAACAAATTATTACCAGTTGTTGTTCCTTTCATTGACAGCATGTCTGCCAGCTACTCCGTGATTTTAAAGTCCGTAGTTATCCCACGTATGAAGCTGAGTAGCTGGGCTGTGTCACGTACGTCGCAGCTCTCATCCAAAGCCAAGGGAAAAAAGTCAAAGTTGACCGCTCTGTGCTGCAGCTGAAGCTCCAGATTTCTCGCGATGTCCCCAATCCTTCTCGTTACAGTGCGTCGGGAGAATGGCACATTCTCAAATGCCTCCTTTTTCTCCAGGCATATTAGTTCTGCAGAGTCCAACAAGCACTCCTTAATAAACGCTCCATCAGAAAACGGTTTAATGTTTCTGGTGATTTTGTGGGATATGACATAACTTGTCTTGGCGTGAGCTGACATTTTGAGGGCTAGCCAGCAAGCATCACTTTTAGCTGTTAACGCACGCACATACATGCACATGTGCGTCCGTACGTAAATAAGAAAAGCATTCTTTTCAAAACAAAAGCAACACAGTTGTATGTATGGCGTAAATACTTTTTCATTTATGTTCTAATTTAAGATTGACCTTATGCGGGCCGGACAGGAACGACCAAAGGGCTGGATATGGCCCGCGGGCCTTAAAATGCCCAGGTCTGTTCTAGAGGTTTATAAAATCAGAAGTAAGGTTAAGGGGCAAGCTCTTTTTCCCAATGAAAAGAGAGTCCAAAACTGGAGGACATAGCTGTAACGTGAGAGGGAAAAGACTTAACAGGGATCTGAGAGGTATCTCTCTCTCTCATGCAGGGTGGTGCACATATGGAACGAGCTATCAGAGGAAGTGGTAGAATGGGTGAAGTGCAGTGTTTGAAATACATATTTGGACAGGTACATGGATAGGAAAGGTTTAGAGGAATATGGGCCAAAAGCGGGCAAATGGGACTACTTCATGTTAGGAAATATGGTCGGCGTGGATACATTGGGCCAAAGGCCTGTTTCCAAGTTGCACCACTGACTACTAATTCTGAAACTTGATTCTTGGGATACTTTCCATGTAAAAGCCACTATATAAATGCACTTTTTTTTCTTGCATCAATCGTAAAGATTGGGACAGGATTTTGTTTTAGCCTGAATTAAAATGGAATCTTTACATCCTTTTCTTAACTGCCCTCTACCAATATATCCAAAATCCAGTATAAGCATTTTGCACACTGTTTAGTACTTTGACAAAATATATTATTGATATCACCGCAAAAGTAGGATCATGCTATCTTTTTTTCCTTCTAGGTTCCTGATTACTACAGAATAATTAAGAATCCAATGGATTTATCCAGAGTGAAAATGAAATTGCAGAAAAAGCACTCTCAACATTACCAAACACCAGAGAACTTTGTGGCTGACATTAGGCTCATTTTCAAGAACTGTGAAAAATTCAATGAAGTAAGTACAGTGTGTGAATTTAAATGTGTAAAAATATCAAATGCACCAAAACCTTCAGGTTCTGTTAGCTGTTTCTGATAGCAGTGTTGTTTTGCTGTTCATTTTAAGAGCTTATTTTTCATATTGCTTTTAGTAATCCCAGTTTTGAATTTCATCTCCAAACCAGAAGTGCAGTATAACCTTTATTGAATTCTTCTTAAAGTAACAAAAGTAAGCATGAATATAATAGTAATTGCAATACACATGGATTTTCAAAAGACAAGTACATTTTGGGCCAGGTTCAGCACATGTAATATCAGGAAGAATGAAATGAAAAGCAAACTGGCTGCATAAACTGTAAAAAAGGGTTAACCGCAGTGAGCTGAGATTGGCAGAGGATGGGAGGTGCGTTTCACAGGGAAATGCTTGAGGCAAATTCTGAAATCAAAATGCATCGTCACAGTTGAGAGAGAGTCAGTGTTGAGGAATATAGCATCAAAGTAAAATCAACTCTTAACACATTTGAAGAACGGCTGTTTAGATATGAAATGAATTTTGGTGTAGTTAGGTGAGAGCTGATTTGTGCATTTATGATTTTAATAAGAATAAGGAGGCCAGATACAACATGGAAACTTAAAGGTTAAAAAAGTGTCATTAAAAGTAACCAGCAAAAGACTGCTACTTGTTTTTAGAGGAAGAATTCAAAGCCATGTGTAGACTATGCTCAGAACTCAGGTATGGTCTCCATATTGCAACAAATATATTGAAGCATTGGGGATCGTGTGCAAACTATGCCCAAGATGGCAGAGTTCTGTAAGTTTTTGTGTAATTACAATATAAGTTCATTCATTGAACTGAGTAGAAGAATTAAGTAGATCTTAGCCTGCTGGACACACTTTCCTCATTCCTGAAGAAGGGCTCATGCCCGAAACGTCGATCCTCCTGCTCCTTGGATGCTGCCTGACCTGCTGCGCTTTTCCAGCAACACATTTTCAGTTAAGTAGATATTAGTTTATTTCTTAAAGCTGCAAAAAAAATTATTTGTAGAATCATTGAATGAATATAGCATACAAAGAGGTCTTGTATGCAAGAATAACTTCTCTAATCTTTCTCCCTTTCTTTTCCTTGTAGCCCTGGAATTTATTTTCCTGCAAGTGCTTATCCAACTTACTTTTGAAACTAATTGAACCTGCTTCTGCTAGCTACGTGCTTAAGCATGCATTCCCCAACTCACTATTTTTAAAAAAGCATCATTCAGCTTAAATTGGTGTCCTTTGATTCGCAGTCATTCCACCAATGGCAACACTTTATTTTGTTTAAATTATTCACGATTTTGAATACCACAATTAAATCTCTGTGAATGTTTCAAAGGAGAAACGGAGCTTGTCCCATCCACCCACATACCTGAAGTCCCTGTTCCCGGAATCATTCTTGTAACTCTTTTCCGTAGGTCTATAGTTTTCAGATCTTTCCTGAGTGGTGCCCTGGGATGGATGCCATCCTCCAGTTGAGAATGAATGAACCATTATGTTTTCCAGGTTCTTCAGAACTTCCTTGAACTTGTAATGTATCTCTCTATTTATAAACTCCACCATTGTGTCACTAATTGCTATTTCTGCCCTTGTCAATTGCTGTACTCCCCCAAATTTTCCTCTCTCCCTCTCTCTCTCTCTCTCTCTCTCTCTCTCTCTCTCTCTCTCTCTCTCTCTCTCTCTCTCCTGGTATTCTCTTTAGAAATGTGCACTTTATTTTGTTAGCTCTCCTCTTTGTGTTCCTGCCAAAATGTGTCATTCCATGTATCTACACAATGTGCTTGCCCATTTCGCCAGCCCAGCTAGCCTTTTGTTGTTTTATCACTATCCTTCTCACCATTCATAGTTAGGTTGAGTTACATAACTTCAGTGTGTTCCAGGGAAAGCTAGATCAATACGTGAAGTTGAAAAAGAATAGAGATGATGCTAGGGTTTGAAGAAGAGGGGAGGGGAACCTTGAATGGAACCTAAATGCCAGTTGGAGCAATTGGGTTCAAGGAACTGTGACTTTGCTGTGCACTACTTTGAATCTTTAAACATGCAGTTTGAAGCTGTTCCCTGATCCACAAAATTTCAGTAAGTCTTGTGTTTTTCTCCTTCTGGCACTTGTTCTTCACTTTGTAGTTTGATGTTTAGTTTGAAAAGCTTGGTCTGTCCATGGTAGCATAACATCAGTACTTAGCCACATCTTCCACAGGATACAGTTTTATTTTGCCATTATAAGCCGAAATGACAAACTTGTTATTTGACAAAATCAGCAAGTGTAATAAAGGGCTAAAATTGTTGTCATAGCATTAATCAGGGGACCCTCACTATCAAAACCCACTTGGCCATCTGCATTCAAGTTCTTCCTAGAATGCCTAAACTCTACTTAAATGACTTAATCACTGTGCTCATTTAGAAACATTCTAAATTTATTTATTGTCTTAGTTAATTTGCTTGAAGAAAACCAAAGATTTTTGGTGATCATATTGTGTTCCCAACAAGCTAGGTATTCCTGCAGGTGTTAGATACAGCTGAGAGTTTTCTCTACTAATTACTGTGTAGATATGCCCCATTCTGTGTACTTGGGTTTACAATCTGACAGCTGTGACAGATTGGAGTCCAAGAATCTCTTATCACTGTGCCTCATATGTAACTTTCCATAATGTGTACTTTGTGGATATCAATGGCCATAAATGAGAAGTGAATGGATTCTAAATATGAAGACCAAGTTATTGCTGATAATTATTTAAACATAGTTTGTTCCTTTCAACAGCCTCTGTCCTTGGGGACCTGGATGGCAGTTATCAGGGCACACTGTGTAATTTGATTTAACTAATACTTTGAAGTTTTAAAGCTTGTAGTCCTTTTAAGTATGTATTTTACTTTGGCTAACTCTGTAAAGCAAGGATGGAAAAAGCCTTCAATGCAATACTACATGCACTTTTGATAAAGTGCATTTATTTTGACTGAAGTTCCGTACCGGAGAGCTTTTTTTTTTAACTTTGACAGCAAGAAAATGGTCATAAGAATCTTCAAACAGTCTTGCAGTTTCAGCGGTAGTTTGTAGTACAACTCCGTGCAACTATATTACAGTACATGATTAAATTTCTCCCTGTATAATTAAAATTGAAGTGCTATTTTAGGCTTATGATTTAAAAGTTCTTTTCTCACCTGTTTTCACCATAAGTGAATTGTTCACAGGCTATCTGATATAGCTACTGAAGTTAGATGATTTTATGAAGTACTTTGTCGTTGTTAAGTATGCTCTGCCTGTAATTTGACAGTCATTTAGATAGCAATGTTAGGTTTGGCAAAATATTATTTGTGCTAGTAACATATATTCAGCCCCTCTGAAATTCTGTCATCCTTTAACTGAAATGGACCTGAACATGCCTAAGCTAAGATGAAGATTTAAAAATTTAGCTATCTATTGCAAAGTTTATAGCTAGACAGTTCTGTAGTTGTTATATCACATAATAAACAGCTCACAAGATCTGTATTCTTACTATTCTGTCCACTTTCTCACATTAGTAAAGCAACCATTGATTTTCTCACTGCTCAGGAAGTGTATCTCGGTCGGAGGTTTGGCAAAATATTATTTGTGCTAGTAACATATATTCAGCCCCTCTGAAATTCTGTCATCCTGTAACTGAAATGGACCTGAACATGCCTAAGCTAAGATGAAGATTTAAAAATTTAGTTATCTATTGCAAAGTTTATAGCTAGACAGTTCTGTAGTTGTTATATCACATAATAAACAGCACACAAGATCTGTATTCTTACTATTCTGTCCACTTTCTCACATTAGTAAAGCAACCATTGATTTTCTCACTGCTCAGGAAGTGTATCTCGGTCGGCTTTTTACGCAGGTAGCCTGAACTGTTGCTGTGTGGGAAGTTGCAGACGTACTAGTAATGCACTTCATTAAGTCCAATCCCATGGTTGGTCAGGAATGTAAGTGCTGATTACTACGGATCCCTGAGTATTAAGAGCACTAATCTTTCCCGCACTAAGCCTAAAAGACCATGAGTTAGATCTTGGTTCTGTAGGTTTCACTACAGAACCATATGTCTTTACTCAGTGGGGGATTTCAATATTAGTCAGTATTCGAGACTTGAGAGTCGACACACAATCTGATATAAATTCTCAAGAAATGCTTTGTTTACTTTTATAACAGTGAGACTGCGTGATAAACTCTGAATAAAACTTAGCTACTCACCAGATTCACAGGCGAGACAGGATATGTACAAATATGCTGCTGTTAGAGATGTAAATTGCCAAAGTTCTACTTTGTGCAACACACGATCAATGCTCAATCTGTTCATATAGTAATATTACACTTAGATTGCTGAAGATAATGGTCACACAGGAAACAGTAAACATTTTAAACTTCAGCAAAGGATATTGAAGATGTTAGCATGACGGTTCCAAGTGATATTGATAGCTATTAACTGCTATATTATTCTACAACTCATTTTGCATTTTTAAGAAACAAGCCTTTTTTCAGCACATAGCATGGATTTTGTTGTAGTACTTAAATTGGTTGAACAAATATGCACTTAAAGGGTAAACTGTAAATATTAAGGAAACTTTGATGTTTGTCTCTATCAGTGCCACATAAAACAAATTTATGTTATGAATTTTATTGTCTCATAAAGGTTACCCTATTACCTGGGGTTCAAAATGGTCCTCAAGCCCTCATGAGGACCAAAGAAAGGGAAATGAGAACCAAGGTAAAACATCACCCCTGCTTATGACAGACCTGTTTCTTTCTCTGCAGTGTGTATCAGTTGAATTTGGTTGTTTATGTAAAGCTGAAATTCCACGTGAGGTTTGTGGAATGGAAAGAATTATTTATGAAACATAATCTCAGAATATTATTTTAGCCACTGTCCATTCTATCAGATTGCATTCATTGTGCAAGGGATTGTTTGACACCTTTGGCTCAGATTCAGACTAGTTGGTGAGATAATGTTGACTTTACTGGCTGTAAGCATTCAGCATGCCATGAATATGAACCCACTGCAGACTGCTGCTCCTCAGTTTTCATTAACATATTAATCTTCAAAAAAAAAAAGTTTTAGGTGTAACAAAAGGAAATGCCCCATTAGTGTAGCAGAGGATTGTCATCCATTAATCTCAAGATTATACAGGGTATGGACCTGGAATGTTTGAATGTGGGTACCCACATACAGAAAATGTTCAGTTTGTCAGCATCAACTATTATGTTACTTTGCGTCCAAAAAGCCCTAGTATTGTAGTATTTGGGATGTTCTACAGTTGTCAGCTAAGCTGCTTTTTTCATTATGTTTTTTGAGTGTGGGAAAATGGATGGAATGGAAATTAACAAAGCCAGTTGGTTTTTATTTCTCTTCCACTGGCCTCTTGGAGTTTTAGTATTATTAGAGCTGTCTTTATTGTCAGCCCTAAGAATGTTTGGAAATTTAGTTCTCAAAGGTCAGATGTGAAATTTAATATTATAATGTTAGACTTTGATTGTGAGATGCATAAAGGTAATAAATACACATTAAAAACAGAAATTCATTCCTCTAAATGCTTTAGTTGTCTTAATTGTCCACCTGGCAGATGATGTAGATGTGTAGAGCAACTGAAATCCTTTTTGTTTAGCTACAAGGCTAATTTATGGTGCAAGTTGTCAGGAACTGGATTTTTTTTTCAATTTCACTAAGCAGATATAAGATAATGAAGTTTGAGAGAGATATAAAGATGTCAAAAAGGCAAAGTATGTATATAATATACTAATCAGGTACTTAATCTGTCAACCTTGATTCAATGGTAGCAGATTGTCAAAGTGGTGGGTTCAAGCTTGGTTTGGAGACCTGAGCACAGGAGTGCTTTGGTGCAGTAATGAGGGAGAGTTTCAAACTTTTCAGTTTGAATGTTAAATGAAAGTCCTAGCAGCTGCCAAAATGTAGATGAAAACAATTTGGTGGCATTATTTGTAGCAGAGCACTGCCGTATACTGGTGGATAGTTAGCCCTCAATTAATCTAATCGTTTATCTGATCATTATCTCATTGATATTTGTGATACCTTCGTTGCATACTGGCTGCCTTTATCTATAATGTGTATATTGCAAGTAATTTATTAGCGGAGGTGGTGAAAGACTACACAAATACAATTGATTATTTTCATTCAGGGATGATGCTTAAAACTTGAGTTAATGTTTGAGGTAGGTTTGAGTTGTGCTTTATGTTTGGTGAATTAGGACACTGTAATTGTCCATAACTAATGTGGTATGAACAAAACTATATATGGAAAGCCTTGAATAGTATTGGAGAAACCTAATATTTTGTGACATTGACATTAAAGCAAATACAATGTTATTTACTTTTATTGAATGGTTATAAAGTGGTGACCGAGGAAAGCGTGTTTTGTTAGCTACTTCTGAGGTACTTATAAAAGCCTTTGACATATTACAGGACATAACCATCTGGTCTGTTGACTGCATGCTATAAAGTCAGAAAATTTTAAAAATCTGAGAGCATTTGTTTTGAGTGTTTTGTATTCACTAAGATATGTTTTTATATGCACTAACTTTCAAAGGTTCTGCTTTTCTTGAAAGTAGACTTCTTATGCAAGTTGTAACAAATTGAAGAATTTGTCTCAATCACATGCTTGTCACCTGAATGTACTTTTTGCAATAGTGTAGTTCAGTAAGGCCTGGCTTGCTCCTATCTCCTCATCTAAGTGATGTTTGAGACTTTAGACAGTAAGATTTAATAGATTAATTTATTTAAACTAAGACCTACTCTAGCAAATGTTCTTGTATTTGATTGCCAAGCATAGGCCTTGGCCCATTTCCTACACTGAGATCCAAAGCCTAAGAGCACTAAGCTCAGTCAAAAGAATTCAACTCTTCTCTGGCTGAGATCAATTCATCTGAAACAAAATGGGAAATGGAAGGTCTGTATGGATTTGATGCATCACAACTTAGCAGTTCATATTCAAGGGTTTTGTGATTGAATACTTTATGATGCCAACACTGGGTGTAATATTAAATACTTCTGAATTCTTTTCACTTTCAGACCGATTCGGAGGTTGCCCAGGCTGGAAAGGCTTTAGAAAGCTATTTTGAAACAAAGCTACAGATGGTTTATTCAGACAGAACCTTTACACCTCTGGTAGAATCAGATTCCGACCATGAAGATGAAGCTCATATCAGTGAGGATTCAGACGATGACTTCGTTCAACCTCGGCGAAAACGGCTAAAGTCTGATGACAGACCAGTGCACATTAAATGATTTTCCCTGCCTTTCAGGGGAAGATGAACTACTTAGACTTCTCTCCTTTTTCTGCTCACAGGATGTGATCAATATTCCTGTGGCTATCTGCTGGTTGGTTGTGAAAGCTGATACCCACCACACAGTATTTATTAGAGTTTTAAAATGTTTTTGTACAAATAAACAAAACTTTGTTGCATTTGTTCATTATCTAAATACTGAGAGTCTTTCCAGATTCTGTTCCTTTTTTTAAAAAAACCTTGCTGATGTAATTATTTGATTCTTTATGTGCTAAATGTTGTAGGTGGCATATATTTTATTGGCATGCACAAGAAACTGTTTAATGACTACACAAATATTTAATTTACATATTCAGAAATGGAAATTTTCTCTAAGATGGTTATGTTTCACGCAATTATCAGGTTAGATAAACACAGTAGCTCTTGCCTTCCAGGTGCCTGTTCTCGGTTACCTTTTTTCAGCTACCAAGTGTTCAATTCAAATCAGATGCAAAATTTGCAAATGCTATCTATTGAATGTCATTGGGGATTTATTGATTCTGGTGAAGTACATATGTGCACTACAATAATAGCTGCCATTACCATGCTTTATTGAAGTGCCACTATAGCATCTTTTCACATTACAAAAGTACAAGATTTGTTTAATTTAACAAGACAACTGTAAATAGAGGCTTATTTTACAAGTTGTATTAGTACATTTTTGTTTAACTTTGTAGTTAGAAAACTGCAAAGCTGCCACTTAATGCCATAACCGGTAGAATGGCCTGAACGCTCAAACATTGTGTTGCCACTGACACACTGCACTATTAACTTGAAATTTCAAGTAATTTATTTGCTGCAGATATGTTTTCATACCTTTTTAAAGTTATGGGGATTTTGAGGAAATTGACCCACAGAAGTAATCCCTTTTCCTGGCTTGTAAATCTGGTTCTACCTATGCTATGGATTTACTATCAGATACTTAATGTGGGTCAAGTACAAAATTTGGCACAATCTAAATTAAAAAAAGAGAATTGTGTGTTGCTTCAGAAGCTGATCTTGTCATTTCTAAACATGTGAAGAGTTCCAGCATTTGACCATCAAACAAACAAACAAAGATATCATTTGATTCAGTGGCTGTTTTTGCTTTTGCCCTCCAGCCTTTAGAATCTTGGTTTGGTGTCAGTAGCGACTGCTGCCACTCTTCTCTTTGATAGCTGAGGCACTGGCATCTGACATGAACAAAGTTTGGTCAGCCTCAGTCCAGTTCTTAATGGGTACAGGCTTGCAAAACAAAACTCTTCATACTACTTTATGCAATGCATGCTATAGAGCATAGATTGTGCCAGAAATAAGGTACATAATGTTAATAGCATAACAGGCTGTGACCTTTTAAAAACTTAACTCAGTCCCTTTTTTTGCTAAACAATTTAACAGGGTGCAATTGGATATAATTATAGTTTTCAGAGTTTGTGAGAAGATTTGTAGCTCGGGTGCTCGTTGTTGTGGTTCTGTTCGCCGAGCTGGGAATTTGTGTTGCAGACGTTTCGTCCCCTGTCGAGGTGACACCCTCACAGGAAGCTCCCAAGCACTGAGGATGTCACCTAGACAGGGGACGAAATGTCTGCAACACAAATTCCCAGCTCGGCGAACAGAACCACAATAATAGTTTAAAAAGATACATCCTGAATTTGACCCAGGCCTTTGCCTGGACCAAAGCAAACTTGAATGTTTACATTAAAATACTAACAGCAAGTCAGAACTTTCCTGCAACACACTCAATGCGTTGTCCTGGTTCAACAAGTGATGCATTACCTGTGTGTTTCAGCTTTTATTTGCAAGGGACAGTTTGTTACTTAGAACGATGGGATGTTGCGTAGAATGGTGTTGTACTATATGTCTAATCATTCTACTTGACTGGGAATGTGTGCTACTGATGCTAAGAACCAAAAATGCGCACAGACAGGAATGAAACCACCATTTTTACCTTGATCACAATGAACAATTTGCTCATATAATTTAAAAATAAAAGATGAAAGTCATGTATTTGCACGTGGTTGTTTCGAGTTTTGTAACTTGGTCAGAAGTAGATGAAAATAAAGTTATCAATTCTCCGTATTTAAGTCTGCAAGGACATGATGCTTAAATGCTTTTTTAAGTGATTTGATGCCCATTAGTGATGTTTATTTTGTCCATTCATTTACATTGTTCTTTAGAAATATGAAGTTTGGCTAATGGATGAAAACTGATACCAACTAGTTAAATCTGAAGGATTGTTAGTCGTTCTATAATGTTAAGACTTGGATGCCCATTATTGTATGAATGTAAAGCCTTGACCTCTAAATGATACAAATATAGTATAAATATATATATCCATTACACCCTCAAGTATCATTTACACTACAGTTTCAACATTAATAAATTAAGTCATTTGAACCATTCATGACATCTGAAAGAAACTCCAAAAGTCGTATTTATATTGATATGTTAATAAAATATTGTCACTCTTAGAATTAGTTTTCTTTCATCTATTAATACAATTTTTTTTCATGAAACTAGCAGGGATAATTTCCTAATTTTGTGTTACTCAAAAGTATTTATAACTGGTTTTCTACTTACATTTAAAAATAACAACAATAGAAATATTTCTGATAGTTGGAATATGTATTTCTGGTGATTTATCCCTCTAAAATTGCCGTGTTACAAATGATATCTTCCAATAAACATTAACTTATGAAAAGATATGTGCCTACGTTTTGGGCATTTATCTGGATACCATTTATTTTCTGGTCATTTAATTTCTCTGACTCAACTGTTCGTTGTCCCCAAGCAAGGTAGACTTAAATCTAATTGAAGCACAAATTTATCCTTGAACCAGTTTATGGATGGTAATCCTTTTAATTTCATAAATTATCTTCCACTTTTCTTTTTGCAATTTTTTTCTTTCATCTAATATTGAGACTATTTTAATCCCTGGGCTTTGACTTTTCACTTTTGTGTAAACAGCCATTCATACTGAGCTGTTAGTCAAAAATAGATAGTTGTCCATGGTTAGCCATAAGTAGATATTAGTGTTAAGATTTAAATTTGCAGAATGTAAATGTTGATAAGTTCTTTTAAATCAAGGATTTACAGTTCTGTAATTTTCATTAGGAATAATCAAATTTATGGCATTACATCCATAATGTTGATGTGGCTCACATCAACATTATGAATGTGTACTGCAGTTCCTTAAACCAGTGCCAGAACTGTGTAGTGCTGCTATAATATCCAGTTTGAAAAGAAAAGGACTTTTTTAAAGTATGTAGTTTCTGAGGCAAAGTGCTGTTGACATTCTAAAGTTACAATAATTACGAATTTATAAGTTGCACTTTCTTTAAATCTTTTATTTTACAGCAGGAATATGTGCTGTTCCTTGACTTGCAGGCTTTAGACAAATCTAATGTGCACTCCTAATCATGGTTATTTCTCATGCAGGATTGATGTTGAAAAAAAGTCTGAGATTTGATTGTACAGCAATTGTTAATTTTGGTTATAAAAAGCTGCTTGTGTATGCCATAAAAATATACAGCCTCCTTAGCTACTGATTATATTCTTATGTCGATCGTCCTATGGATGAAGTTTAATCGACATCACTTGTCTTTTTTTATGATTGCCAGTTATAACTGTTGCATCCGCTGTGTTTTTTTGCTACTTTGTAACTTAAAGTTTACAGTATTTTTGTCAAGAGTTATTTAAGAGCCTGTCAACAGTTTGTAAATATTATCCGTTTTAAAATATTGCAGAATGTTGTGTTGTAGATGATGAAAGTTGTTGCGTTAGAACAGACAAATGCTTTAATTGGAAACTTTCTCCTTCGTCATTTCTATTAAATTGTACAGCTGGCAAGGGGCATGTAGTGATGGCGTGTTTTTCTTGTGCCAAAAAAGCGGATGTGAGCTTCAGTACAGTCATAGGACATCGTCCCAGCCCTGAAATAAAAACCAACATGTTATTTCTGCTGAAATAGATGAATTTTTATGTTTTTATACAATAAGTCAATTTTCTGTACAGTTCAGCCATAAGGCTTCAGCTAACCCATCGTAAATAGATCAAGTTGATGTGAGATTTTTGATCCTGAATTATTTCTTTTAATACCTTCAAAATAGCATAGTAATGTAGCTGAAAGATATTAAACAAAGCCTTTCTTTTGGAAATTTAATCTTGGACCACACAACCTAATGTTTGCTTTGGTCCACTTTTGACTTGTGGTCATTGATAAAGTTAAGGAATCATAGTAAAAAGTTGTTTCGTTGAAAGGAGCAAAAATACTTTTTACAGCATAACACTGCAGAATTTCAGCTAATATGGTACAGAAGAGGCCTTTAGGCCATCAAGTTTATTACTAAAACTATACTATCTATTCTAGGCCCAGTTTCCTGCACTAAGTCTTGAATGTTGCACCAAAGGAGGAAGTTAGAATTCATGCACATGCTGTTGATTTTTTTGTGAAGTCGTATGCTGTGTTATATGTTCTGGATTAGCAAATGACATTTAATATATTGGATTAGATTCCCTACAGCATGGAAACAGGCTCTTCAGCCCAGCAAGTCCACACCGATCCTCCGAAGAGTAACCCACCCACACCCATTCCCCTCCCCTGCACCTACCACTATCCGCAATTTAGCATAGCTAATTCACCTAACCTGCACATATTTGGACTGTGGGAGGAAACTGGAGGACCCGGAGGAAATCCATGCAGACACTGGGAGAATGTGCAAACTCCACATAGACAGTTACCCGAGGCAGGAATTGAACTGGGTCCCTGGTGCTGTGAGGCAGCAGTGCTAACTACTGAGCCACCATGCTCAATATATTCGGATGTTTAAGTATTTTCAATTTTTATCAGCTTGAAGTGGGAGGAAAACAAATCCTCGATTTGTTTGAACTTCTCCAATGACTGTTATTTTTGCCCTGAATTAACATTTCTGAATATTTGAGCACTATGGTTAAATTGATTGGCCTGAATTAGAATCCTTTCCATGAGTCTAAAATTTGTGTATCTGACGTGTGGCTCTACTCTTACATCCAAGAAAGATGATAAGATTGCAGGTGTCTACAGATTCCTCCCCCCAAATGTATCTGATCTCATCCCGGTGATTTTTCAAGTGTGATTGTCGGAGAAATTAGCCCAATAAAGCAGAGATCACAAAAACACAGATCAAAGTGAAATTAACAAAGTTTATTAACAGCGATATCATGGAAGAGAAATTGACTAAGCTGAAACTCTCTCCGAGCTGGAAATCAAGCCAGGTTTTATCAAAATCCTGTACAATGATGCTCATTAAAATAAGGAAAATACAATGTATTTGATAATTAATCCAGTTATGATGGCGATAATGGCAAAGCAGTTATCAGAAGAATGAATGATTGTATCTACAATGTAGCATCCTGGCGGCATCAATCAGTTCTTAATGGCATCACGAGATTCCAACTCTTTGACAGTAGGTGAGAATGTCCCTTTTAAAGCAATAAGGTGTTTCCATTGTTTCTGTCCTGTGGGCGAGGTATTCTGGTACCTCTCTGTCTGACCTATCCTTTGTGTGACTTTGGTATCACTGGAGTATGAGACTGCTCTTAGTGCTTTGGGTCAGCTGTGTTGATCGGTTCCAGGAAGCTTATTGTTCGTTCATCTTGGAAAGTGTATTCCCTGGTCTGCAAGTGACTATGGTTATTTCTGGCTTCTCTTGTCAGCTTGTTTGGTCAATGCTGAGGCATTCTGCGTGTTTCTTGTATGGTTTGGATAGGCTTGATTTGTGTTCTGTGTGGCCGTGCTGTAGGTAGGTAGGGTGGCAGATCTTTTCCCACAGTGATCAACCTCTTTATTTATTTTTAGACCATCCCTAATCCAACCTTCCTTCTATTCACTGCTTGGCAGCATCTTTACAAGTCTTGCTCAAGCTTGAACTGTTCCAATTTCATAGCCATTCTATGTCACAGGCAACCAACCTAAGGCGTTAATATTGGTCCAATAGTGGTTTGCCTTCACGTCTGTCCACGTTGTAGAGGCGTGAGCACAGACTACAGCATTTGAATGCAGCATGAGCGAGTGTTAACAGTGCTAACTACCCTCCCCCAAACCAGGTTAAATCAAAACTTTGTCTATTCATTAAGGTGGTTGCAAATGATTGGTGCTTTTTGAAGAGCAGAGGAGTTATCTCAGTAAACTAGCCAAAATATTTCAAGCATTTAACTCTTCATAGGTCGCAGAGCCTTCCTGTGTGAAAATAGGTTTTCCATGACATCATAATGACTGCACTTCAGAAAGTGCTCTTGTTTGTTGTTCAGCATTTGAGGACGTTCTAAGAGTATAAATATAATTCCTTTTATCTACCTCCAAAGCTCATCTACCAAGCAAGATCATCTATATTTTCATCATCTCCAGATCTACCCACATTAGTGCACTTCAGACCAGCCTTTATTCTCGACCCTTCATAAACTCCAGTTTATGTAAAACTCTTCGGTTGACAACCAGTCTTTTTTTCCCCATTGCCCTTTAGAGCCTTATCACCCCCAATGATAACATTGATTTTTATTTCTCTCTCTTTCAAAACCTAGCCTGCAATTTTCTTGGCCTTTGCCATCGCAAGTATTTTCTGTAATTCTGTTTTCTCCCACATTGTGCTTTTTTTTTCAAGCCTGCCCTTATTGCACTGACCATCAATTTGTCCTAGAGTTTTCTTTCACTTTGATGCCACCTTGAACAGTTTTTAATTTTGACACAAAATCAAACCTTTTTAATGGCTTTGGTCTGAGTACTCAGTTTGTTGAGAAGTTGTTCCAAAGTCTTGCAAAGGATGAGGTTATTCAGTCAACATAATTTGGCTGTGTTTTGATAATGTTTAATTCCATCCCAAAACACACTTCTTTGTCCCCATAACCTTGCTAATACAATTATGTTTTGAACAAAGAAGATTGTCAACACTTTTAATTTTCTTGCTGTCTTAAAGATTCTAGTGCTTTGCATGCAAAATCTCTGTTTAAAACAATGTGCTAGAATTGTTTGAGAGGGTAAGAAAAATGATAAAGGGGAAGCAGTGGATGTAAAATGTTTGTATTTAATGAAAATGTTTGAGGTACCACACATTTGGCTACTTATGAGCCTTATGATATTAGTACCTCATTTATTAATACCCCATGGTATCAGCATTGCTAGAGAATTGGCTAACTAATTACAGTCAGTTAGGTTTATGGGAACATTTTTGGGATGGCAACCTGTAACTAGTTGTGTGCCACGGGGAAGTTCTGTGACCATAATTATTTGTAAACAACTTGGATGTGGAAAATGAATGTACATTTGTGGGTGACACAATAGGTGGGAAAGCAAGTGAAGAGGTTGACTGTCTATAGAGGAGTATAGATAGGTTAATGAATAACAAAATGTTGGCAGATAGAATATAATGTGAGACAAGAATAATAGAGCAGCTAGATATTATTTCAATGCTGCAGCCAAGAACGATTTGGAATTCCTCATCCATGAATCACACAGCTAGCATAAGAGTTCAGCAGGTAATAGAAAAGGTCAATGGAATATCGGTCTTTATTTCAAGCTGTCCCAGAGAGAATGGTCCCTGTGGCAGAATCTCTTTCAATGCTTCCTCACGCTCCCGTGACATTTTCCCATGCAACCAGAGAAAGTGTAACACCAGTCCAGTTATTTCCTATCTCCTCACTATCCAAAGCCCCAGACACACGAAGGTGAAGCAGCAATTTACCTGCACTTCACTCTATCTAGTCTGCATTATTCACTGCTGGCAGTGTGATCTTCTGTATACTGGGCAGGTGAAATACAGACTGGATGATCACTTCACAAAAAAACCTACATCCTGTCTGCAAACAAAACTCTCAAGTTTCCAGATGCCTGCCACTTCAACACACCACCGTGTTCCCATACAAACCCTTCTGTCACAGACCTGCTGCACTGTTCCACAGATGCTCAGCACAAATTCGAACAACAACTCATTTCCGCTTGGAACCCTGTAGCCTCAGCGGCTCCAAGTTCAATAAATTTACAGCTTGGTACAATCCTCCCATGTTTTTCACCCACCCTCACATCGGCTTTTGTTATGACATGGTTTACTTTTAGCATAGTCACCCATTCCCAAGTCCTTTTAGGCCCATCATCACATTGTGTGTTGCATTCAGCGCAGCTCACCCATTTTCTGAGTTCTTATCATCTTGTCAGCTATTTTTCTGTGCTGGCTTGCTATAACCAGCCTCAAAAAGTTAACTCTGCACTGTTTCCACAAATGCTGCCAGATGTGCTATGTTTTTCCAGCAATTTCTGTTTTGGTTTCTGATTTCCAGCACCTCAGTCTTTGGGTTTTCTACGAGGAGAAGTTTGTTTGCTGAGGATGGTGAGGTTTTGAAATTCCCTACCCCTGAGAGTTGTGGAAGCTGTGTTTGAGTATATTGAAAGTAGACACTGATGAATTTTTGATTATCAGGAAGAAAACATTTATGGGTAAAAGATATTGTAGTGTTTGACCCACCATGATTCTATTAAAAGGTGGAGCAAGCTTGGAAGTCTGAAAGGCCTATTCCTATTCCGAGTAACTGGAGGTGGAATTTAACAAAACATGCAAGAGAAGTTGTGTCTGCAGCAGGAGGGCTATAAAATTGTACAGGGGGCGAAGAATGTGGCAGGGGAAGGGTAACAGGACCTCTAGCTGGTGGTTGTTGGATGCTGTTCCAATCTATCACTAGAAGGTGAGCTATTTTGCAGCTGTAATTTCCTAGCAACAGTCTTATGTTGCATCAAAGGGGAGTGCAGAATCTTCAGAGGATGGGATTTGTACATTCTGCTGGACCGGTAGGCAGAGGAAGAGGTTGCTTGACCATGGCAGAAGGATCTCCAAGAGTGTACAGCCTGTGGTTGACGGGAATCCACCAAGATAACTGGGACCAAATGCAGGAGAAGCGTAGAAAATGGCACATCTCTTGGTATGTAGAACTCTCACCAACGACCAGTGATGTCAGGGATTACATCTCTCTAGGGTGTCAGTCACTGACTAACATATGCCACTGAGGGCTGACCTGTGTTGCATGATGATTGGTGGGTATCTGATGCTGGGGGTACTGGAGATCACAACCTCATTTATGTTTTTATATCTCTAGATCATTTCAAGAATCTACCGGACACATAGGGTGCCACTGGCAGGGAAGTCCGGAGCTGTCTCTCTGCAGCTGTCTTAAACTGAGTTGGTGCATTTCCATCCTGACCTGTCAGTGTATCATTCGGGGTTCATGTGTTTTGCGACCGCTGCATGTTCCCCAGGTGGAATGGCTGTAGTGTGCACAGATTCTGTGTCACCGGTTTGTAACCATGCTCCAGATGTGTTTTCCATTTCCAGGAAGCACTCCCAATTCCGTTATCTTCTGGGGCTCATCTGTTTGAGGAGGTGGAGGAGGTTGCTGCGGCAATAGGACGTTGTCATGTGGTACTGGAGAGATATGCTCAAACTCCAATGCATCCTTGCAGCAGTTTTCAGGTAGTGATCAATCCATTTATGGCACTAGAATCTCACATCGTTGCTGGACAAGCACCTGAAAGCAGGCATCACTGAACTATGGGGCAATCTCCTGGGAACCATTGCCATGACCATTTCCTTCATCTTTTTCCAGGTGGCTATTTTATTGCTTAAGACACTGATTTTACGTGCTGCTGGGAGGTGGTAAATCAGGTGATCACCGACTTGCATTTCCAGACCATGTAACTTTCAGCTGTAGCCTGATGCATTTGTCTGCACTAGTGCCAATCTGATAGGATTGCCAACTGCAAGACATGCACAGAAAAGTCATTGCAGACAGGTTTGGCTGACATGTACTAGCTGTCACGTGCTGCATGAATCTTTGCAGAGACACAAGTGGGTCATTAGATGGCCATTTGTTCAAATAATGGTGTTGTCACCCTCTTCACAGCCCATGTTAACCTCTACCATTGGTCAGCTTGGTGGAAGTAGCATTGATCAACATGGGTCAGAGAGGTTTAACATTTCTCTCTGATTTTTTTCCTACTCTTCCATAATCTGAAAACAATGTCAACTGTCTGACACCACCCAGAGCCGCTGCATGTGCCAATAGTGACTGGGTTGAGGGTTAGCTCACGAGATGGTGAGAATTATAGCCTGCAACATAAAAATCCTAAAAGTAAAGGAAAGAAAAATGAAAAGCAGTTGGGAAGTGAATGAGCTTTATTCTATTATTAAAAATGCAATGATCACTTCAGGGAGATGTCTACCTGCTATAATGACTGCACTATGGCATGGCACTAAGTGATGTTGGGTAATTTGACTTGCTTCTTCCAACAGCAGTTTATCATCATCTGCTGTGGGAGCAGAGGTGCTCAGCCAATATAATGGGAGTCTATCATTTCTGAGTTTCTTTGGCACTGAAGTTGCTGCGGTGCTTTTTGATAAAAAAAAACTGTTAGTTCCGGAGGCCTGAAGGGAAGCAAGCACAGATGGCACAGCTGAAAGATGGTGCAGCTGGCATGAATGTCACAGAAACACAGATGGTAATGTTGTCACAGGGTTGGAGTTGTTTTTTGGGAGAGCAAGCCTGGTGCATTTGGCTTCTGTAGTTTGTATTTCTTCCAACTATTAATGCCCGTACAGCTGTGATATGGTACAACCAACTTTCTGTGCACTGTATACAGTGAAACCTTTATTTGTCCACAGTTTGAATGCATACGACAGATATGGGGAGAGAAGGAGAGTGATTGCTTTTCAGTGTACCTTATCATCTAGAAATTGCTTTCAGAAGTCAGATTCAAAACTAAAAGCAACAATAAAATGTTAGTTGAGTAATTACAATAAAGTTTCACTGAAAGGGAAAGGAGGAGTGAACAAAAGCAGCAATTCTTATTTGCTTCCTTCCTCTTGATTTACTTCCAACAATTGAGTTCATTATTGAGAACTGGTATGCTGTTTCTCTTACTTCCTGATCACATTCTCTGACCTCTCTCATTCTGTTCCTTGCCGTGGCCATGAGAGAGGAAGCAGACTGAGCTCAGTTGACTCCAGGACTGCAGTTGAAATTGTGCTGCTCTCAACTGTCATTTGGCTGTTAGACTCCAGTGAAGCTCAAATGCAACTAGTCGTGAAAGAGCTAAGTTATCCTTGACCCGGTTTGAATTGACACACACAGCTTGGACTGTAAGCCAGCTCAGCAGGATGTTCTCAAACTTGAAACCTGAGGTTAACCATAAGCATTGGAAGACAAGGTTCAACTGATTGGAATAACTTGGCTGCTAAACTCAAGGATGTTTCCTGCATATTCCTCCTGACTGACATCTGTGAGCTGTAGGGCTTGTGCTAAATTTTAGAAATTTGTGCTCAGCATGGTATAACCATATTCAGATTTTCACTAGCACCTGATGAAGAAGCAGCGCTCCGAAAGCTAGTATTTTCAAATAAGCCAGTTGATTGGTGTCGTGTGATTTTTGATCTGGTCCCAGGTGCTGACAGAGCAGACCCACTCGAGCTGGTATCACAGTGTGAAGGAATTACCATGGCGTCTTCAACACTGACTCTGGACACCCTGGACTCACATGGCATCAGGTCAAACATGGACAAGGCAACCTCCTATTGATTACTATCTATTATTTTGCCTCAGCTGCTGAATCCATGCTCTTCCAGAGAGCGCACTAGACAGAGGCCTTCAATTTCCTTTGCCAAGCGTAGCTTGGAAGCACCACTATTGACCAAACCCATCAAGTCCTGAAGAACGTAGCTGCCAAACTGAGCCTACTGGCCAATGACAGCCACATCCTGTGAATGAATTTTCTTTTTGAAAAAGCTAAATAATCGCATAACCAATGAATTGCAGGAAGCCTCTGCATTCCTGTCACATATAGCAATGAATAATGGTTGGACAATTAAACAAGGAATTGGAAGAGGAAGGTCTATCACTATCCTTGTCGTCAATGATCAGGTGGCACATCGGTGCACAAGACAAGGTTAATGCATTTGCAATGAGCAGAAGTACCAAGTATAACAGAACCCTTCCATTCTCCTTCAGCTGATAAATCAGTACTCCTGTATACATCTCAGCCTTCAAATGTCAACCTTCAGCTAATCCAGTTTACTCCATGTGATTACAATAAGCAAAGGCTATGGACCCTGATATCATGATGTTATAGTACTAAAGACTTGTGCTCCAGAACCAAACCTCTAGCTAAGCTATTCCTGAGCAGCTCATAGACTGGAATCTACCTGAAGATATAGTCTCTGCAAAACACTGTGCAGTAGTCAGAAACTTTCCAATATTAATATTTTAGTCCCCTTGCAATAAACAACAACATTTCATTTGATTTCCCAAATCATTTAATAAAGCTGCAAGTTGACAGAATTGCAGTCAATAGGAACTAGAGGGACAAACTCTCTCCTGGTTGGTGTCAAACCTAACATATGGGAAGAGAGATTAAAATTTCTTGATGTATCTGCCCATTTTATTGTTTTCTCTATCAAGTGTATACTCCACTGTTTGACTTTTTACAATTGCTCCACTACTTAACAAATGGTTTATTTTCAACCAAGCTACAGGTTTGTGTTCCAATAACCTGAGCCCAAAGCCAAGAACAGAAGAGGCCACTGACCCCTGGGGTCCATAAGTTCTAACACTGTTTCGTCCTTACATCCTTACACCATGTATCACTGTCATGTTTCAATTCTCTGAAAGTGAGATTGTAGGTAGGAAATAAAGTGGTCAATAACATCTTATTAATAGGGTTAATAATTCAAATAATTTGCTGTAACAACAGCAACTCATTGTATAGCCAGTTGAATGTAACTCAAGATGTTTGCAATATAACTTAAGATTATAACTATTAATAAGATGAGGCTATCAATCGCAAAGTCAACATTTATTGTCTATCCCTAATTATCCCGTTGGGTGGTGCTGGTGAACCACCTATTTAAACCTCTGCTCATGGTGAAGGTAAACCCACAGTACTTTAGGAAGGGAATTCGAAGATATTAACCCACTACAATAAAGGAATGATGATATATTTCCAAGCCAGGATGATGAATGACTTTGAGGGAAACCTGAAGGTGGCAGTGTTCCCTTCCATCTAATGCCTTGTGGTGCAGTGATAGTGAGCCACTGCTGATCTAAGACACCAAGGTTCAAGCCCCAATAAGCCCAGAGATCTGTAATAATGTCTCAGAACAGGTTGAGTAAAAATATATAGCCTCGTCTGCTGCCTCTTCTTGCGATTTCTCTCCCCTGTTTAATGATTTATAGACCAGGCTATTATCCTGTGGTGAGGACAACAGATGCTGGAGATCACAGCAGGTAAGACAGCATCCATGGAGACAGAGCAAGCTGAAGTAAAGCTATGATGAAGAGTCATCTAGACTCAAACCATTAGCTTGATCTGTCTCCATTAGTGCTGTTTGACCCACTGATATCCAGCCTTTGTTGTTTCCAGTACACATTCCAGCATCTGCAGTAATTTGTTCCTATTCTCCTGTCTGCTCCCCACCCTGCACTTTCCCAGTGTCCTAATGCACTTCCCCAATACTTTCAGCAGCTACAGTATTTTGCTTTTGTCTCGTGGTTCAATAATACAATGATCAGATTGTTGCATTCCTGGGGTCCGCACTGTAGCAAATGTAAAAACATTGGATTCACCCGGATCATACCAGGAAACTATAATCATCATGAAAGAGCTGAAATTCTGGGACTTTACCCAGCACAGCAGGGAAGGTGAAGGGGAGATTTAACAAAGATTTTTGAAAATTGCTTGGGTTTTCAGCAAGCAATGGGAAATTCTTCTCAAGCTCACTAGAAAAAAAGACATTGCCTGCTGGTACTGTGATCACAGTGGAGATAAGTAGGATGAACCGTTTTAATTCCCTTAAGAAAGAGAAACATTATTTCTGAAATGATCCATTCAGTGTAATAGGTTGAGAAGTGATGTGTGGTCAATGTCAATTGCTTTATAAAATGTAGATCGAAACTATGGGGGCCCTCATAAGCAATAGAGACCACTTTGAATATCTTACGTCAGCTTTATGGCTCAATTTGGTGAACGCATTAGAACATTTCCTCTTTTCGTTTCAGTCACTGTTGGGATTTTTTAAAATTAACTTTTCTATCGGGTATTTCGCAGGTTTTTTTTTTAACAGGAGGGGGCTGATTAGTATTATTTTGAGCCGTTGAATTTTCCACTTTTTGATAGATGGCCTGGGAAGTGGACACTGCACTAATGCTGACCTAGTTACCTAAACTGTGTGTGTGTGTGTGTCCGGACTGTGTTGTATTTCCTCGGAGTTGATTCTCGGTCCATTATGTTCAGGGAGAATCTGCCTGATTCTGGGTTATGAAGGTTATGAGTTACGCGGGGATTTGACTGGATAATATAAATAAAGACAAGGTGGTCTTCAGGACCTGAAATTCTCAAGTTGCAGGGAAGGTGGCAGCAGTGGCTGCACTGCAGGTCCGATTGAGTCAACAGCTGAGACTCTGCTTTAAGTCTTTGCATGTTTTTCAAACAGTAGATCTGGCCTGAATGGTGTGACTCAAGGCCTGGCTCTTGCATTGATACAAATGGTGGGTTTATAACACAGTGAGACAACCACCCCATTCCACAACTCTAACCCCATCCCCACCCCTCAGCTCTTACCAAAGGGTCACCTCAACTTCCCAATTGGAATGGACTCCTGCTGGGAAAGAGTTTAATAAGCCCTGATCTAGGCTATTTTTCTGTTGCAGTGCTGAGGGAATGCTGCCTTGTCATCAGTGCAGAATTTCAGATGAGTTGTTTAAAATTCATTCATTCATATAGGCAGCCACCCTGCCAGCATTTATTGGCCAGAGGGTAGTTGTGAGTCAACCATATTGCTGTGGATCTGGAGTCACACATAGGCCAGACCAAGTGAGCATGACAGATTTCCTTTCCTGAAGGGAATTATTGAACCAGATGGGCTTTTCCTGACAATTAACAATGGTTTCATGGTCATCATTGGACTCTTAATTCCAGATTTTTACTGAATTACACCATTTGCCGTAGTGGGATTCGAGCCCATATCCCCAGAACATTATCTGGGTCTCCGGATTAATAATCTAGCAATAATACCACTAGACCATCACTCATCTAGGAAACCAAGGCTCCTTAAGGTGAATGTAAATGACGTCATGACACTATTTGAAGACGAGCAGGGACCGATATTTATTCTTCATCCAATATCACTACAACACCAAATCCAATGTGTTGTGATAATGGATAAGTAGAATTTAAAAAGGAAGATTCTATGTCATTGGAGGCAGTTCAGAGAAGATTCACGTTGTATGGAGGGGTCAGCTCATGAGCAAAAGTTAAACAGTTTGGGACTCCATTCACTGGAGTTTAGAAAACTGACAGGTGATCACACTGAAAACTTCTTCAGGGGTTTGACAGTGTAAATAATTAGAGGATGCTATCTCTCATGAGAGATTTTAGAACCAAAGGATATGATCTCAGAATAAAGGGGCATCTATTTAAGACTGAAATGAGGAGGGATTTCCTCTCTTAAGGATTGGTGAGTCTTTGGAACTCCTTGCTATAGGGAGTTGTGGGGGCAGAGTCCTTGTGTATATTTAGGACTGAGATAGATTCTTGATCAGTCGGGATATCAAAGGTTTCGGGAAAAAGTCAGGAAAGTGGGATGAGGAACATTAGATCACCCGCAGTCCGACAGGAATAGTGGAGCAAGCTTGAGCAGCTGAATGGCCTACTCTTATTCCCGTTTCTCTTGGTCTTTTCAATTTATTTTCATTTATATAGGGCCGTTTATGACTACCAGATTTCCCAAAGTACTTGACAACCAACTAAGTACTTTTTTTAAAGCATAGTCATAGTTGTACTGTAGGAAATACAGCAGCCAATCTGTACTCAGCAATATGTTCATGACCATCTAATTCCCTTTTAATGATATTATTTTGAATATTGGCCAGGCTACTAGTCATTGTGATATTACTGTTTGTGGGATCTTGCTGTGTAATAGTGGCTATATTTCAATTTCTGCAAACTGCTTTGGGACACCCTGGGCTGGTGACCAGTGTTGTGAAAATGCAAGTTCTTGGAATTTCAAAGAACCAGCTGTACTATGAACAGAAAAGCAGGGTGTTATTTCAGCCTTCCAGCTACCATTTCTTCACTCAAGCCAAATGAGCTGAGCTGATCTGCAGTGTGTAACATCTTATAATTGCAGAGAATTGCTACAGAATTTGCCTGTGTGAAATGTGGTGCCTTTTACAGTCATTCACTATCTGTGTTGAGCCATTTCTCTCAGCCTGCAATATAACTGCCAGACCAGGGTTCGGGGAATCTAATCATTGACTTAAACTATTCCAGTCACTTTCTTTGTTACTGCAATTTTAGGGTTAATACATCAGCCTGTGGAAACTCCAGAAGAGAAGTGATACATTCAATAGTTATAAAGAAAACCAATCTGTGTTTGACATTAACAAATGTTCTGTTATCTTGCTGGAAAGAAATTGCATGTTTTTTTCCCAAGTGTTGCATGTTGCAACGGAGGAGGTTAGTGTGAATCCTAGAATCCCAGACAACTGAGGCGATAACAAAAGGCAGTCTCACACACTTACAGTTAGACCCTTACATCTGTGAGGAAGAAGGAAGAAAACATTTGCATTTATCCATGGTTCCCCTTCAATGAAGAAAATGCAGAAATCTGTCTGTCATTCACTTCTGTTTATCGGACTAGACTGTCACTCAGAGGTGTGGAGAGTTTGAACAAAGGGTGACCAGTGTTGGGCAACATTTAAGAGTGAAATCCTTATTGGGAAAGCAACTTTGCAGCTTTCCCATTGACTCTGGGATACTGCCTAGATCAGAAAGTCTCTTGAAAACTATCCAGGAGCCTAAGGCGCACGAACAACAACAAAAATCCCTTAGTGATTCCAGTTCAACATTCCGAGTTCAGGCTAGGCTTCAGCTACGAATCCAAGATTCCCCATTTTCCTCATGGCAGTTCCTGACATTGAATGATGAAATGATGGTTCCAGACAGTTCTAAATCAGTTTTACTGAGTTAAATCCTTGAATCTGACTTTTGGAAAAATTCATTATGGCATTTTCATTGGGTGGAGTCTAAACCATTAATGGTGGAGTATGTAGAATGGTTTTATTTGTAACTGAGAATGGGGAAACTTGGGTAAAAATACAAGGCTTCAAATTGCACTGAGGGATCTCCCTGAAATCTATAATGTTGATGGTGACTTTGAAATGATGTTTAATGTAGTTGTTATGTGGTCGACAGTGTTTCTGGAGCTCTTGGTGTGTTGGAAGGTAACACACCACTGCTGATTAATAACCATGAGAAGACAGATGAACGTTCTTGGGTTTTCACTGATATCAGCCCCCAGGAGCTATATTTACAGCATGTTCCCCTCAATAATTAACTGGGTAGAACTTTTGAAAGATTGATTTGGAGGAGTTGAATGTGTAGTTTCTTTACTTCGCATTTCCCAGTGTTTCCACAATTAGGGAAATCTGTGGAGTTTCTTTTAAGGATTCCAACCTATTGAAGCCTCTAGCAATGCCCCAAGGAGCTGCCTCAACTTCAGGATACCAGAGACAGTCTGTGGTCTAATGTGGCAGAGAAAGAGGTAACTTGATTTTGGATAGGGGGATCTCTTTATTTCTTATTTGTTCTCCTGCTCCCCAGGATTGAGATATAAATGGGATGTTATTAGTTAAGTATGTTTATTGGTATATATTATTAATTGAAGTTCAGTTTATTTGAAAATTCTTTAACCAGGCTCAGTGCAATGACAATATTGATATTCATAGCTTCTCTGGACAAATTTACACTAATCTGGTTAAATTCTCAAGCCTGCTGTCATCAATTGTTACCTAACTTAATGACATAGGTTAGGTAAGTAGATCCCTCTCAAAAGGTTGCCCACCTCTATGCATTGCTCAATGGTTTAGTTAAAAGACTTTTAAATATATTGATGGTTGTCCATTCATGCAAGATGACTGGCTCACGAAAAGGGGACCAGCCATTATTGACCAGCCCAATAAATTCACTGGAGATGCTATTTCCTGATTTTCCACCAGATGGCAGCAAAGCTTCAAGGAAGAAAGATTCTGCAGCAGCAAGAACAATAGTTAAAAACAAAGTTAAAAATCACACAACACCAGGTTATAGTCCAACAGGTTTAATTGGAAGCACTAGCTTTCGGAGTTCATCAACCACGTGATGAAGGAGCAGCGCTTCGAAAGCTAGTGCTTCCAATTAAACCTGTTGGACTATAACCTGGTATTGTGATTTTTAGCTGAAAATGTGTTGCTGGAAAAGCGCAGCAGGTCAGGCAGCATCCAAGGAACAGGAGAATCGACGTTTCGGGCATGAGCCCTTCTTCAGGAAGAAGGGCTTATGCCCAAAACGTCGATTCTCCTGTTCCTTGGATGCTGCCTGACCTGCTGCGCTTTTCCAGCAACACATTTTCAGCTCTGATCTCCAGCATCTGCAGCCCTCACTTTCTCTTGTGTGATTTTTAGCTTTGTACACCCCAGTCCAACACTGGCATCTCCAAATCAGTTAAAAACAAATTTGTGTAAAATGAAATTAAGTCGTGTTTTTAATATCTCTTCCTAATTTCCTTCCTGCCCATGCCTTAATACCCATAATTAGGAAAACAGCTCTCAATTATGACAGAAAAGCAATTCAAAATTATTTAAATCACAATTATTCAGTTTTGTTTAAATAGCAAGAGCTATAAAAGCACATAATAATCCCTGATTTCACCTCACGGACAGCTTTTATTGTTCCATACTACTGTTCCATAGTTTTCCAAATCACTTGCTTCAAATGATAAATGCATAAAAAGTTTTTTTTGTCCCATGATCAGCTGTTCCTCAGGCCATTTCTATTCGAAGGGAGATTGACTGGAGGTGTTCAAAACTATGAAGGGGTTTTGATAGAGTAAAGAAGGAGAAAGTGCTTTCAATGGCATTGGGACTAATATTGAGATTCCAGATAATTCACAACAGAACCAGGTGCAGAATAAGAATATTTTTGTGCAGTGAGTTATCAAGCTGCCTGACAAAGGGTGGAGGAAGCAGATTCAATTATGTAGGAACATGTGGAAATGAAAAAAAATACAGGGCTAAACAGAGAGGATGGTGAAATTGGAGAGCTGCTTTAGAAAGCTGACACAGGAAAGATGGACTGAATGATCTCCTTCTGGATTGTAAGAATCAGATTTGAGAATTTGGTCACATCTCTTTAACTGACTGCCTTAGATAACTTTGCACCAACTGTTCATTTTATGCCTTTTTAAATTAGGAAAGGAGCCAAAGGGAATCAGAGATTACAGCTACATTGGGCTGTCAAACATCAACTGAATTAACACTTAACTAATGTTTGCTACCTGCACAAATATATATTTCCAAACATTAGTGCCAACAGTATCCATCAACTTTCATGGAAGAGTTTCTTAAATCTTATCTTAAGTTATGAGGCAACTGCACATTACCACCATAATATTAACTACTTAAATTGTGTTCTAAAATCTACCAAAATAAGTTCATCAAGATAGGTAAAGACAATTTACTTTACCATCAAAAACATGGTCTCTTTGGTCCCAGTGATCGCATCACAGTTGTCACACCTTACAGAGTAGTTTGTTGTAAAATCAAACCCCACTATTCTCTGAGTCATCACTGATGTTAAAGATTTAGTGAAATACACAGAATTCTCCATTTAACCTGCCTTGCAGACTCAGGTTGATAGAAAGCCTAAACCAGGTTTCTGTAACGAGAAGTTATTAGTTTATTCCAAGCAAATAGACTCCAGCTACGGTTGAATATTAATGAACTATCATCATGTAACTCTACTAATTAAAAATCAAACCCTTTCACAAACTCCTTATTTTACTTACACACACTCATATATGCACACACAGTCAGAAATAAAAGGGGATTTTGTTTGGCAAATCAGTACAATGGAGGTGCTGGAATGGTTCTGACATTGATCAGAATGCTGCTTCTCAATCTTCCTTCTCTGGATGCTTTCACTGGTTTGCAGAAGGCACAGGGTGACTATTTCATACTTGTATTAACAAACTCTGACTTGTTAATTAAAAGTTACAACTTACAGCAACTGCTGAAGGAAAAATAAGCTGGTTTTCTTCAGGTTTAAATGAGCTTTTACTGCACAGAACAGAGGGAGATCCTGAAGTTGCCGGAGCTTTCATAACTTCTCCACGTCTTTTTCATGTCACCAAGCTGCTCAGCTACCTGAGAACCAATCACATGGCTGTTGGTAGGCAGAAAGACTTTGTTATCAATAGGTCACTAGCGCACAGGCCAATCAGCTACAGGTCATTCTGCTTTTTGTCAACTTGAATTGACTACAACAGGAATTGTAGAGTTTGTTTGGATAATCATAGAATGCCTACAGTGTGGAAACAGGCCATTTGGCCCAACAAATGCGGACCGACCCTCCAAAAGTAACCCACCCAGTCCCATTCCCCAACCTGTCACTCTACATTTCCTTTGACTAATGCACTTAACCTAGATATCCCTGAACATTATTGGCAGTTTAGCATGGCCAACTCACCTAACCCACACATCTTTGGATTGTGGGAGGAAACCAGAGCACCTGGAGGAAACCCATGCAGACATGGGGAGAATGTGTCAACTCCACACAGGCAGTCGCCCGAGGCTGGAATCAAACCCGGGCAGCAGTGCTAACCACTGAGCCACCAATAACATGAACTTTCTATTGAATGGGTATAATGATTTTCTGTTAACAAACTTCTACACCATGATTTTCTACAGCGTGAGGTTACAGAGGAACACAACCATTGTATTATAGCAGAACTACCTGAAGTTGTTGCCAGCTGAATCTCCATTTGTACATGCCCCTGGTTCCAGCTCATTTGCATCTTCTCTTATTACTGTTATATCCAACATCTGTGTAAATAGCACTTATAATGAGGATTAGATGATTGGCTTTAAAACATGCAGTAATCAATCATTTAGCAATCCTTGATTGTTTAAAACTGTTTTTTCCTCAGTTCAGTCCACAGAAAAAAAAATTCCCTTACACTGCCTGTGGGCCTGAAGTCCTGGGTCCGAGTCCCACTTGTGATGGAATTATGTTGTAAGGTGCTGATTCAATACACTTAGAAATAGAAATGGCTTCCTAATGTAAAGCTCTTATGGCAAAACAGTAGTGGCCCCTCCTCTGGTCCAGCAGGTTTGGGGAAAATTCCCACCTGCTCCACAGACATATCATAATGGTTTGATTGAAGATATCTGTAGCTACAAGCATGGCTGGTTAGTTCTGATAGTTAGACCCATGTGTGAATAGCACAAGGTCACGGGTTCCATCCCTGAACTGGTCAACGTCACTGCCTTCCTAGCAACTTTTCCTTATTCCAGTTCGGTGGAACTTAAAGTACGTACAACAACGCTATGAGCTGTTATGGTCTACTTGCCTTTCACATCTTCCGAACGTTGTACAAAGATTTTGTGTGCAGTGGTAGTGTCCCTACCTCCAGGGGACCAGAAGGAACTGGTTGAAGTCCCACTTGCTCCAAAGGTGTGTCGTAATACTTTTGAACAAATTAATTAAGAGTATCCTTAAACAAGGACAATCAGTTGACCCAAGGATGAAATAAAGGTGTTTGAGAACAGGCAGTTATTAAAAATGGGTGGCTGCAGTCAATTTAGTATAAAGTGACAAACTCAAATGGTTGCGAGTGGGAGTTGGTAAATATTCCGCAGGAATGTTTCATAACTTTGTATTTGGGAGATACCACAAGAGGCAGCGAGCACTTTGTCATAATGCCCTGTAAGTGATCCTGATAAGGATTACCTTCAAGGAAAATGAGAACCCTCTTTAGGTAATTGTCGGGAACAATCTGTTTATCTGTCAGGGAGGGATGAGTGGATCATTTTTACAGATACATATATCCAGAATTAACAATCACAGATGAACGAAAGGTGACCTTAGGTAGATGCACAAACTGGTCACAAAAGAGGCAGAACAATAAGCTGGATGGTTAACAAAGCAGCAATTCATTGGGACAAAACAGGAATACGTAGAAAAAGCTTTTAAAATATAAATGACAGAGGAAAGATGGCAGGAAGTGCCGCAAGACAGAATCAGTACCAACGTTCAGGATGACAGAATCATATTTCAAAAATAAAATTGACTTAGGAGACTGGGACAAAGAAGGAATAATTGTGCATGGTAATTAAATCTTCCCAATAAGTGTCCCCCTCCCTATTCCATCCAGTCATCTCCCCTATGGACTTCATTTAATGATCCCAATTGGAGTTGGTTGTGATGCCCTTGAATCAAATCAGTTGCTTATCCTGACAGTGTACAGTACACTGACACAGGGATGTACTGAGACTATACCTGGTGTGACATATAGACAGAAGGAGAGAAGGTTGGGGTAAATGAGCAGAAGTAAGTTTGAAACATTAACAAGTGCAAATCTGTTTGAACCCATTACTGGCAGTTCTGCAATAGCCCCAGGGTGTGACAGATTATTGGTTTAGCTGACTGAGAAGGACAATGTTTTAATTGAGTCTGTTAATTAGCTGATCTGTTGGGGGGAGATTAGGTTAATTAGCCATGTCATGGTAATAGATGAGTTGCTCACAAGCTGAATATTTGAATCTCACAAATGGTCACTGGATCATTGGGCTGTTAACAAAAAAAAAGTGAGAGTGATGTGATTGGAGACATTTTAAAGATTGCACAAATGAGTGGTAACTTAATAAAATATGGGATTTTTAAAGTTAGATGGTAGATTAATTAATAAAGTTATAAAATGCTGAGATTCATTACAACTATCAAGAGTTGACAGCCACAATAAAGTAACATTTACCTTGAATTGCTAATCTAGGCTTCTGGATATTGAGTCCAGTAAGATAACCACAACAATGCTCTTGTACTTTCTGTTATTCATTCACAGAACGAGGGCATCACTGGCTAGGCCAGCATTTATTGCCCAGAGAGTGGTTACAAGACAACCACAGTGATCTGGGTCTGGAGTCACATGTAGGCCAGACCAGGTAAGGATGGCAATTTCCTTCCCTAAAGGACATTAGTGACTGAGATGGGTTTTCCAACAATGGTCATTGTTAGACCCTTAACTCAAATACCACCATCTGCTGTGACAGGATTCAAACCCGGGTACCCAGAATATTTTCTGGGCTAACAGTCCAGTGATAATACCATTAGGCCATCGCTATAATCCATTTGAATGTTATGTATATTCTCCCATAGCTGTTGCTGGCATTTTGTTGCCCATTCCTAACTGGGTTTGAACTGAGTCACTTTCTTGGCAATTTAAGGAAGTAGTTTACAGTCAACCCCATATGCCGGTGGTCTGGAGTCACATGTAGGCCTTACAGGGTGGGTCAGTAATGATCCAGGTGGGTTTTTATAGTATTGGAAGGTAGTTTGATGGTCACCATGACCGAGATGTATCTTCGATTCCAGATTTATCTATGAATTTAATACAAATCCCACCAGTCATAAAGCTGGGATTTACACTAAAGTTTTGGTTTACTAGCTCAGTGACGTTATCATTTGGACCCCACCATCTCTGAACAGTTTCTGTGATTGCAGAATTTCTATTTCTGACATCAAAGACTGAAGAATAAAGAAAGATGAAATGAAGGAAGATAAAGACTAAAAGAACAAAAGTGTGCATCTATTGCCGGTTGCCCACAATCATTTCCTTCCAATTTTGCTTCCTTTCCCCTCGAAGGTTCTGTCTCTCAGCGTCTAGTCTTGCCAGCTCACCTCAGTGTGTGGTCAGGCAGGAAGGAGTTGGCAGGCTCCTCGTCTGATTTCTCTGGCCCTGTTCTCACAGGAAACCGTGCAGCAGGATGCACTGAGTAATGATCAGGAACAGGAACCTGGGCCGGGAATTGTCATTTATTCTCTCAGTTCCAGCTCAGTGGTGTAAAGACCAATTACTGGATTGCTGCAGCTGAGCCCAGTAAACTGAACACAAGCCCCCATTCTCAGCCCTTCTGCTGTCTGCACATCAGTGTTAGTGTCATCAGCGGGAGAGGTGTACCTTCCAAGATGGCGGTGCCAGGAAGACAGGGAGCATTTGGATTCCTGAGGCCATGTGCTGTCGGTCAACAGCATCCTGACAGAAACCCTGGAGACCTTAAAGAAACCCAGAGGCATGCTCAACAAAGTTAAACACTATTTCTTATTTTCCTGCCTTTTTACTTTTCTGTCAGTTGAACAGAGGATGAAGCTCTATTTAAGTAATTTCTTTTTATTCATTTTTTTTTCCAAAATGGCACTGGATTGTTGCGACAAAACACTTTTCCCTGTATTTTTCCAAGTACATGTGACAATAAAATCATTCACTTATTCATTCACCCTCTATTTTAAAATGTGGAACTCCTGTTCTCTCGGAGAAACTGAATTGTTAATTATCTATGTTACAGAGAAGGCCCTTAAAGAAAATGGTAAATGGTGCAGATTCTGGGCATAGCAATGTTCATGTTCGCAGAGCATTTGAGTGACAAATAAAGTTACATCGCATTTAATACTCTTGCTAATTGTTTCTGTAAGAAAGGATTTTTGGTCAGATCACATTCTTTCCAGCTCTAATTCCTATTTGCTCAGTATAAGCTTTCTTTTATCTGCCAGCCCAAAGCAGCCTGATATTGTGTATATTCTTGGCATGCACTACTCATTCCCCTGTCTAACCCTCAAAAAGAGCATTCTCAGTGTGCTGCAGAGAAACAATTGCACCATTCAGAGATGGAGAGGTAAATAAAGATGTTCAACATCAAAAATCAGATGTAATGAGCATTGGCCAAACTGACTGAGATAAAGTTGCTCGGAGATTTTATTACATAATTCTTCCGAGACGGAACCTCGAGCACAACTACTGTCTAAACAAAGACAAATGCAACTTTCCGTGTTAAGATGAGATTCTATTGTCATTCCTGCTCACACCCATGAAGGTGTATGCCATCCAGAGTGTGAGTGAAGCCCTCTGTGGGTCTCGCAGTAGAGACCTCTCAATACGTACTGGTACATGTCTCAGATACATGGGAGCACCAACAACTGTCTGTTCATTCCGAGCCACTCACCATCCAGACCTAAAAATATCTCACTGTTCTTTCAGTGCCACTGCACCAAAATCCTGCAGCTCCTTTGTTAAGAGAACAGTGAGCGTTTTTAAATGTCAAAGGCTGCAGTGGTTCAAGGCAGCAGCTTGCAAACATCCTCTACAGGGTAGTCAGGGAAGGATAATAAATACTGACCAACCAGTGACACCAACATCCCATTAACAAATAAAAATAACCTTTCACCATCCTCCCAGTCTACCTTACATACATCTTTTCTTGGGAGCTGTGAAAAAGGTGTTCAGAGCTTTAGACTGCAAACAGCAGCTCACTGCAGAAAATATGAAATGTGGATTTTGTCGTATTTCTGAGCTTTAAATGCGGCAGACTCTGCTGACTGGTATTACCAAGGCAGCAGCTGGAGAGAAACTGATTCACTGAAGGTAATTGAAAATATCCAGCTCAAAATAATAGTTTGTAATATCACCTTCAGGATCATGATGAACATATTCGGATCTAACTTATTAAGCTGTCTGTTGAATAAAGTTATCTACAATCTCATTTTAAATATGTGTCAATATGAATTTGCAACAGTTTGAGGTCAGTTAATTTGGCACAGATTTAGGATGGAACTTGGTCTCTGTAACTCAGCTATTCACTGAATAGATTTACTGAGCTGGTGAGATGGAAACAGAGGAGATGATGAGGGAACACTTTAACTTTAGAAATGATGCGTGGAACTTTTTGCATCTTTTAGTTTTAATTCTTGTTTAAGGACTTGTTGGTGATCCTGCTGGCGTGTGAATATGTTTGTATCTTTTCATTGAGAATGCCTCCTGCAAAGAGGGCCTTACAGAGTTCTGTTGCCAATACCAAATGTTTTCCCTTGATTTTTGTCACTGGTTCACTTTTTAGGTTGTATCTTTATCAGTGAAAAGGTGAGATGGATGGATTGCTCAGTAACTATGATAATGTGTGTCTTGTGTAAATGGTTGAATTTGTTCTAGTTGAACATTATATCCACATTATATCTGACTCAAGGTACCATGTGCTTTTTAAAATTAACTTTTATCTTTTGGTCTTACCTCTATTACTACTCTACGTGCTCTGTTACTATTTCTTCTCATGTTTTGAAATGAATAAACTCTCTTTTTGTTAATTCAAGAAACTTGGTTAAAATAGCTCCTTTTTGAATAAAGGTTTATTTGGTCAGGGAGTCAGGTACCCAAAAGGGAGAGATGCTTTTTAAATAATGTAAATAGCCTAGAGAATCCAGCTCACCACCACCCCCCTTAATTGGGGTATCCGGTCTGGAACTGTAACAACGTGGGGAGTCTCTCTCAGGATCTGGTTCTAATATCTTACAGATCTTTATTTAAATTATGCAATGACAGGGGAAGGAGGCTTCAGGTCTGGAGTGGGGGAAAATGTAAGATTGTGATTCAGACATTTCTCTTTGCAGCTTTGGTAAGATTCTCCTTGGGTCTTTGCCGACCTTTTTAGGATTTGTTGCCGCGTTTAAGTTTTTAAGCTGCTCAATATTTAAAGACACAATGACAGTTTCCTGATTGGACACCTTTTATTTATTTCAAGATTAGAGTGGTGCTGGAAAAGCACAGCAGGTCAGGCAGCATCCGAGGATTCCTGATGAAGGGCTTTTGCCCAAAATGTTGATTTTTCCTGCTTCTTGGATGCTGGCTGATCTGCTGTGCTTTTCCAGCCACCACTCTAATCTTGACTTTAATCTCCAGTATCTGCAGTTCCCACTTTCACCTTTATTTCTTTCCCCCATTTATTCTCATTGGATGGCTGTGGTTTTTGTAGAACTAAATAACTTTTCAGGCTGGCCCTGTCTGGGCATAACTTCCAGTGTGTGGGAAAAGAAGAATCCAACCTTTTAGGGAGCACCTAACTGCAAAGTCATCATCTGATTGGCTATAAACAGCTGCTGTTAGGGTCATAACTCCAGCAATTTTGGAAAGCATTATAATTCTACATTAGCTCAAGAAAGTAAAAATTTATCGGCACAGGAAAAGGTGCTGATCTGTGCACAGACAACGAATTTCTCCTTTCTACTAATCTCCAGTTTACACCCAATTGTACAAGAGTAAAGTTGAAGTAAGGAAAAGTAACTGCTGTGAAGTAATATGAAAGTTCGAGGGTAAGGTATGGTAGGGCAGTTCAGCCAAGGGGACGCCAGTTCTGTGGTACGTGGGGTGCCATGGTAACCTCAGGGAGACTCTGTACAGGACAAGGTACAAGTAGATGATACAGAGGTCCTGCTCACTGACTGGTTTTCCAATCTGAGTATTGGTGAGAATGATGGATCCTTGGGAGAGCACAGCAAGAGCCAGGCTTGTAGCTGTACACATACTTAAATGGACTTGGGGTAAAGGGAGCTCTACTCTGACTCTGACTGACAATGTGACTGGCCTAGGAGTGCTCAATGTCAATTCTGAGAGCCTAAGATAAGATAGATATTCCATTTCTAATTTGCAAACTTCATACTTGGCAAATTAGTCCAAAATGAAAGCAACTTGACATTCTTATATGCAGGATATTAATGAAAATGCAGTGCGCTTGGGAACTTGAGTCAGCAACACGTCAATCATTTGATCATTCCAAATTGAGGGCCTTGCCATGTTTTCGAATCAATCAATCCCTCATTCACTCACTGTCAATTCAGTCACTTGACTGACCGAAACTTTTGTATCTGACCAGTTTCAGTCAGGGAATTTGATTTGTTTCCTTTTCATTCATTATTTAAACTCCTAATCTCTTCAAAGGCGATGTGCTGACAGATGGGATTCTGATCTTTATTCCCAATGGCCTCCTGAAACCATGGCCTAGATTCTCGAGCACTGAGTCCACGGCTGGAGACCTTAGACCCACTTGCTTTAATTTTCCTTTTCATCTTCAAATGACAGCACAGTTCCCAAGGATTTATTTATGAGAACAGAATTCTGAGATTGCTTGATACATAGGGTTTTATTTTGTTATTAAAAATGTGGCTGAACAAAAGTGATGGTCTCTTTAAGGAATCAAATGTCTTTGTTGTTCTCTGTCCCAGATCAGTCAGAATTGAAATAACTGACCTGAGGAGTTGCTAAGATCAGCGTTCAGGCTAGAGTTCTGATTCTTTGTAATGAGTTGCTCCAGAGGTTTGCTGACACTGACTAGATTACAGTTAATGCTCGTCACTAGTTGCCCAGGGAAAGGGATGGTGAGCTTACTCCTCAACCAATAGCATTTGGGTTTTGACACTGAGGACACAAGGAACATTTGTGCTGCTCAAGTAGTAAGTAATGACCATTTATGGGCAGCTGGGTTACAGAGGAAGCAGCCAGCAATTTATCTCACACACAGGAACCTGTGGTAGTCTGCAATAGTGCCACTTTGTGACTGAAATTGCAGAGCATTTCTGCAGGAGACCTTGTGGAATGGTGTGTATTGTTCCTGCATCACTGCCAGAAACTCTGAGCTCAAGTTCTACCCCAGCACGTGAAAGCCATGGAAAGTGCCATGTAGGTAGTGGGAACAAGAAAGATTCCTGGTCAACCGTGTGATGGAAAAAAAATAGTACCCTCTACTATCACTGTCCATAGCTCTATGCTACAACATGCATGTAAAAATGGACATTGCCATGGCAACTTCGATTCCCGTGGGGACCAGTTGGCAGATTTACCATCAGGATGAAGCTCAATCTCCACTCTGTGTGGGGTGGATTTGGAACCTACCTCAATGACCTGCTGAAATAACTGCACAGAGGCTGGTATCCTGTCACTAAGTCACCTTTTAGTTCCACATGCACTGTATATTAGCTGCTGCCAGCCAGCTCAGAGTCAGTCCCTGAAGTGAAGGGACTGAAACTCCTGGTTTTCTTTACAGAAGGAGGCCATTTGGCCCATTGTGCCTGAACTAAGCTCTCCGAAGGAGGAATTCACCTCATGCCTGCTTACTCTCCATTCATTTTTCCTTCTCAGAAAATATGGACACCCAATTTTGTAGGCTTCATTATTTTTAAACCAATGATATTGTTTATTGTCCATCACCCTCCAGAAGCAATACTACTTCGGCATGAGAAAGAAATAGAGGAACAATGGAGAGGTGAGTTGGGTGAATTAGAGTCAAGTCAGATAGAGTGGAGGGCAAAAGTGAATTTGGATTAAGCGAGGAGGATGAAACTGATGGAAAGGAAAAAAAAAAGTCTCTCAGAGCAATTTACTGAATTAACTCCACAGGAGGTCAGTACCCTGTCAGCAAGTCACCCTTTATTCACATCTGGAGAGTACTTGACACTGATCCAGCTGCCTCAGAGCCAGCTCTTAGAATGAGCAGAAACCCCTGACACTCCTGTTTATTTTTTCTTTCTTTTTCTTCTTTGTGTGTGTTTAGGTGTGAGACACAGTAAGAGACACAAGGTGTATGAATCTTTATTCAATTTCCATCACTAGGAAGATAGGAAAACACCCGAGTGGCCAGTGACAAGCAGTGCCCTACACAAAAGGCAATGCTGTGTGATCAAACAGTGAAGGGGAGGGCAGGGATTAAATCAAAATAGAGTTGGAGGGG